>NC_091287.1:171444803-171745601 GCF_032444005.1 Ranitomeya imitator
TTTGATAGGAAAATGCTTTTTCAGGAGAATTTCCTTGACACAAGCCATGCCCAATGGGCATGTCTCATGGAAATTCTGTATATAGACCCTTGTACAGAAGAAATCCTCATCTTTTGCTGCTGTATCCAGTGTCAAGATGGATCTTGACATGGATTTGGATGTGAACTTGTTTCTTGCTTTTGCAATTGCTTGTGAACAAGAAAGGAAAAGAGAAAGACATCGTCGCTTTTGGCAACACCCTGTTGTTGAAGTCCAAGAGAGCCCTGGAACTTACCACTCCTTATACAGTGAGCTCCGTGAAAACCTGGATAAATATTTTGAGTACATGAGGATATCTCAACAGAGCTTCAATGATTTGCTGTATCGTGTACAAGGAGCCATCAGCAGGCAGGACACACAGCTACGTAGAGCAATTCCTGCTGAGGAACGTCTGCGGGTGACCATAAGGTACATAATTTTTCAAAAGAAATGCCTGTCATAAATATTATTGTTCTGCCATGTTTTTATTTCTTTTTTCCTTTATCTGTTTGGTAAAACACCTGTCATTAATATTATTGTTCTAAAAGCCATGTGCTTAATGTTTTTTTCCTTTCTCTGTTCGTCAGATTCCTGGCTACCTGAGAGAGCTTATCATCTCTCCATTTCCAATTCATGATTGGAGTTTCCACCCTTTCTGGGATTGTTGCAGTCACCTGCTGGGCTTTGTGGGATGTTCTGTGTGAGGAATTTACCTACACTCCTGAAATCTGGCAGGAAAACGCCAAAAAATTCTGGTAAATTTGTAATTTCCCAAACTGTTTGGGAGCTGTGGACAGCAAACAAATTCGAATTACCAAACTGGGTGGAACTGGATCGAAGTATTTTATTTATAAAAAATACTTTTCTATTGTGCTCATGGTGATTGCAGCTGCTGACTGTAGATTTGTCGCCGTGGACATTGGATCTTTTGGACGAGGTAATGACTTACAGATATTCCAAAACTCAGACATGGGCCAATGCTTGTATGATAATAATTTCAATTTCCCACTGCCATAATCTATTTCCAACACTAAAGGACATCCAATGCCATTTGTTGTGGTTGGGGATGAGGCCTTTCAGATGTGTGCCAACCTCCTTAAGCCATACTCCAGTAGGGACTTGAACCACACAAAAAGGAATTTTAACTACCGACTGACAAGGACACAAAGAACTGTGGAGTGTGCCTTTGGTTTGCTGGTATCCAAATGGCGGGTTTTGGGAACAGCCATTAATCTAAAAATTGAGACAATCGATGAGGTTGACAAAGCGTGTATGGTTCTGCACAACATCATGGCTAAAGAGCGACCAAATGCAGAACTTGATGAACCTGTTTCTACCCCATTGCCGGATTATCAACATCACCCTCTGAGGACAACAGTGGAAGTTGCCCAAATGAGAGATACATTTGCTGCCTACTTTGTTTCGGATATTGGGCATGTGGCATGGCAAGATGAAATGGTTTAATCCAGTAAAATGTTTCTGTAATGTAATGTAACTGCAATGTTAAAATGTACTTGTTGTTTGCTGACTGAAATAATAAAACATCTCTAGTTAAAAACCTGTTCCAAGTGCCCTCAACATTACAATGCTTAGTGGTATAAGGTGCTCACTGGCTAAAAACTTCAGTCTTTATAAATCCACTCCCTGTCTCATGCAGATTGGGTTATGTCACCCATGCTTTACACTACACCTCTTCTCTCTGATGTCAGTGCTATAGTAGGTGACGTCGGATTAGCTCCATCGTCTCTTTCAGTCTGCATTAATCTATAGTTCACCTCATATGTTTACTCACCTACCCATGTTTCAGGACTAGTGCACTCAGGGAGCAGCAAACCCATGTAGTAAAGATGGCGGCAACACAGGTGGAAAATACTGATGACATCACCGCTCATAGTCTGCCAATTCATGGAGGTGTGATTGCTCAGTATCAGTTCTGAGTAGTGTTGAGCATTCCGATACCGCAAGTATCGGGTATCGGCCGATACTTGCGGTATCGGAATTTCAATACCGAGATCCGATACTTTTGTGGTATCGGGTATCGGTATCGGATCCATAGTGAGGTGTAAAATAAAGAATTAAAATAAAAAATATTGATATATTCATCTCTCCGGCGGCCCCTGGACATCACCGCGGGTAACCGGCAGGCTTCTTTGTTTAAAATGAGCGCGTTTAGGACCTGAGAATGACGTCGCGGCTTCTGATTGGTCGCGTGCCGCCCATGTGACCGCCACGCGACCAATCAGAAGCCGCGACGTCATTCTCAGGCACTAAACTCCTCATTCTAGGAATTTAGGACCTGAGGAATGATGTCGTGGCTTCTGATTGGTCGCGTGGCGGTCACATGGGCGGCACGCGACCAATCAGAAGCCGCGACGTCATTCTCAGGTCCTAAACGCGCTCATTTTAAACAAAGAAGCCTGCCGGTTACCCGCGGTGATGTCCAGGGGCCACCGGAGAGGTGAACATATCAATATTTTTTATTTTAATTCTTTATTTTACACATTAATATGGATCCCAGGGCCTGAAGGAGAGTTTCCTCTCCTTCAGACCCTGGGAACCATCAGGATACCTTCCGATACTTGGTGTCCCATTGACTTGTATTCAAGTATCGGACGGTATCGCTCAACACTAGTTCTGAGCAGTGGTCTCATCAGGGTTTTTCCAGCATCATTACTTCATGGGTTTGTTGCATTCTGAGTGCACTAGTGCTGACACCTGAGCAGGTGAGCATTCCTAACCCTTGACCCTTTGTGCTATATTAATTCTGATTTTTTGGAGGATTTTCAGTCCTCTTTGTGTTTTTGCCACCTCATAGCTCCATGACAGATACAATCTGCTCCTCCTTTTCTTTCTTTCCTTTACACTGCAGCTTTGCTTCCTGAGTGAATACTTCTATAGCGCGCGACTGTGCATAAGTGTTTTTCCAGCGAGGGCACATGGTGTGTGTTGACAGCGCACAGTGTGTGTTGACAGTGACGGCACACAGTGTGTTGATGGCGATGGTGCACAGTTTGTGTTGAAGGTGATGGCTCAGAAAAAGACAAAGAACAAGCATTGATTGGAAAAAAAACACAATTTTATTTAACAATAAAAATTAACTTTTGTGAAAGTACGAGGCTGACATGTTATTGACCTGGGGGGTGTGGAGCTGGGATGATTGGCTAGGTGTGGATGATGAAGTGGCTCCAGGGAAATGGCCTGCTAAATGTGTTGGGTCTGGGAGGTCAGGGATGGGAGTAGACACATTATGAGTGGAAGCATGGGATAGGAGAGACACACTGGAAGGGAGAGACAAATTGGACAACAGAGACACATGGGTCGGTGAGAGTGCAGTTGGTAATTTAGGGGGCCACGCTTCTTCTTTTTTTTATTTCTGTCCAGTGCTCTGTCCAGAGCAGGAACTAGACAGCTTTCCTCTTCTGTGTCTCTTTGGGAGGGTGGGAGTGGTGGGTTGAGGATGGTGTGCAGCACCAGGACTCTGCATCATGGAGGTAAACGGGGGTGCAGGAGCAGGACTCGGCAATGTGGATGTGGACTGACATTCAGCAGCAGGACCCGGCATGCTGGTGGCGGTAAACTGACCTTCAGCAGCAGGACCTGGCATGGTGGTGGTGGTGGTGGTGGACTGGTGTTCAGCAGCAGGACCCAGCATGGTGGTGGTGGTGGACTGACAATCAGCAGCAGGACCCGACATGGGGGTGGCGGTATAGTGGTGTACAGCAGGACTGGGCATGGTGGTGGTACAGTGGTAGGCAGCAGAACTCAGTAAAGAAGTGAAGCGAGTTAGTGGTGTCACAGGCAAAAATGCCATATGTGACTGCTGTAAGTACCGAGTCTTTTACATATCCTGAACATAAGCAGCATTGCAGGCCTGCGTCACATTCAGCTGGAGATTAGGCGAAAGGTGTTCCAACATGCCCCGCTCTATAGCATTAAAAAAATGTCATGCCGGTCACTGAAGCTCGGCTTCCGGGTGGTCAAGGTGTCGGTTGACATCCTGGAAAAGTGTGTTTACATGGGCAAAACAATTTTCCAGTCTATCTCTGAGTGCCTTCAGGCCATCCTGGAACACTGAGCTCAAGTGAACATACTCGAGCATGAGTGACCTGTCCAAGGCCTTCTGCCGCTTGTGGAAAGACCCCCAAAAAACAGAGGCAGAAGACTGGGACAGGGTAGCACCTAAAGGACCAGCTGCCTGTTCTCCAGCCTATGAAGCCTGCCCACTTGCTGTATCACTGGTGGATGACCGGAACTGTTTGGTGGCTGTTCAATGATGGGCCGCTCCAACATAGGACGATCCAGGTTCGATGGTGCTACTCCAGGTTCTGTGTGGAAAAGAATTGAAAAACATTACTACAAAAAAATAACAATTGATAAAGCGCCAATATATCCCATGGAATAGAAAAATTCAGATTATGGAACACAACCAATGGAATACAACACAACAATGCTTACGGTCACTGAGCAAGCACAGGCCTCAGGACAGACAGCATCCTATGGTACTTGTATTTCCTTTTGACCAGCACCACTTTGATCTCCTGTACTTTGATCTCCTGTCTCAGGTCCTTATTGAAGCGATCCTCCATCGAACGCCAATGACTTTGTTCAATGTGAAGGGAAAAAAAAAGAAATTGTTAAACAATGCACTTTAGGCTGGGATCACACAACCGATGTGTGATGCAAGAAACTTGTGTGATCCAGGCCTTACAGGTTCACTGCCGACCACATTGCAATTTTTACGAAAATACTTTGGTACAGCGATTGGGCTACTTGATTCCAAAGCCACCAAATCATCACAACGTCCGAGTGCTGCTAAACCCGGGTGTCCCACAAAGGAACTCGCTCCTCCACCAATGAGATGAGGAGGTCATTGTCAATGGCTTCTTCCTCCCGTTGTTGAACCTAGAAATGAAAGAAAGACATTAATGTTGTAAAGATAAAACAGTTAAACCAAAAACAGTCAAGAATAACCAAAAACAGTCAAGAATATTTTCACTCCATCTTGCCACAGGAATTTGGGCCTGAGTCTGCTGCTCCTGCTCATCTGTACTAGAATGGTTCTGTAAAGAAAATGCATGATTTTACAACATGTGTCATATTGACAGTCAATACTTACCAATCAGTAGCAAATGTACTCACTTTAGTCTCCTGTCCACTCTGTGAGATCTGCTCTGCACTGGAGGATATGATGAGGAGTGCTGCACGAGAGGCAGAAGTGATTCAGACTGCAGGGAGAAAAACAGACAGATATTAGCTTGTATACTCACATTTTGATCATTCAGAATCTTCAAAGAAGATGCAATGTCTTCTAATCACTTCCAGAGTCTGGAGAGTACTGGACTTCCAGTGCCCACACCCTCTTTTAAAAGCTTTGTGTGGGTGTGGCTTAAACCAGATCCTGGACATATTTACTCCGAAATACACATGTGTATGCAAACACAAGCGTACTCATGTCCTTGCGTACCTATGTGTTCCCATAGACTGTAATGAATTGTTTTGACGGACTTCATCCGCAAACGTCCGCATTCGCATGGCTGCGCATACTTGACGCCTCAAAAAATGCAACATGTTGCATTAGCCGCGCCCACCTGCACACTGCGAAATGACACGTGTATGCATCCGCAAGCGAACGCATGCAAACGCATGTCCCTGCGTACACCATGTTAAAGATATGTATGCAGGAGGCATGCGGATGTATGCAGATGAAACGCTGCTTACACAGACGCAAATACGAAAACAGCCTTATATGTTGACAACGTATAGGGTGTAAGACTCCTTGCTAGTCCACAGACAGTAAAAGTTATAAGTGAAGGCAGAGGGCAGGGAAGAACATATGATATGACTGCAGGATCAGAACAGATAGACAGCAGGTCTGTATAGGATCTTTATAGATTAAAAACTGTTCTTTTTAAAGTCTTTATTTAGACATAAACAATTGGGCTCAAAAGTTGACATACTCTGGCAGAATATTTGCATTCTTGGCCTTTTTTCAGAGGTTATGAATGATAACACCAAAACTTTTTATCCGCTAATGACTAGTGGTTGGGTGAAGCCATTTATTGTTAAAATACTGTGTTTTCTCTTTTTAAATCATAATCACAACCCAAAACATCCAAGTGACCCTGATCAAAAGTTAAAATACCCCATTTCTTAATACCGTGTATTGCCCCTTCTAACATCAATGACAGGTTGAAGTCTTTTGTGGTAGTTGTGTATGAGGTTCTTTAATTTCTCAGATGGTAAAGCTGTCCACTATTCTTGGCAAAAAGCCTCCAGTTTTTGTAAATTCCTGGGCTGCCTAGCATGAACTGCGTGCTTGAGATCTCCCCAGAGATGATCAATGATACTGAGGTTAGGAGACTGAGATGGCCACTCCAGAACCTTCACATTGTTCTGCTGTAGCCAATGACAGGTCGACATGGCCTTGTGTTTTGGATCATTGTCATGTTGGAACGTCCAAGAATGTCCCATGCGCAACTTCCAGGCTGATGACTGCAAATTTGCCTCCAGCATTTGCTGATGACATGCTGCATTCATCTTTCCTTTAACTTGGACCACGTTTCCTGTGCCTTTGTAGCTCACAAATCCCCAAAACATCAGCGATCCACCTCCGTGCTTTACAGTAGGAATGGTGTTCCTATCATCATAGGACTTGTTTACCTCTCTCCAGCTGTAAAATTTATGGTTGTGGCCAAAAAGTTCAATTTTGGTCTCATCACTCCAAATCATCTTGTTCCAGAAGCTTTGAGGCTTGTCTCTGTGCTGTTTTGCATATTGTACTTGAGATACTTTGTGGCATTTGCGCAGTAATGGCTTTCTTCTGGCGACTCGACCATGCAGCCCATTTTTCTTCAAGTACTTCCTTATTGTACATCTTAAAACAGCCATGCTGCTAGTTTTCAGAGTGTCCTGTATTTCAGCTGATGTTATTTGTGGGGTCTTTTTTGCATCCCAGTCAATTGTCCTGGCAGTTGTGTACTACATTTTTATTGGTCTACCTGACCATGGTTTTGTTTTTACAGATCACCTGATTTTCTATTTGTTAATCACAGTTCGAGCACTGCTGACTGGCATTAGCAATTCCTTGGATATCTTTTTGTATCCCTTTCCTGTTTTATACAGTTCAACTACCTTTTCCTGTAGATCCGATGACAATTTTTTGCTTTCCCCTGACTCACAATCCAGAAACATAAGTGGCTGGATGAAAGATGCAAGAGTCTGTCTGGATCCCAGAATCTCACTCAGCTTTTATTCACACACACACACACACTGATTACAAGAAAATAGGTCACAGATGAGCATGTTACCTTTAGTAGCCATTCAAACCCATTTGTGTCAACTTCTCTGCATGTTATCAGGCCAAAATCACCAGGGTATGTGAGATTTTGATAATTTTGGGTCATTTGGATGTTTTGGGTTGCAATTAAGATTTAAAAAGAGAAAACACAGTAGTTTGAAAATAAATGGCTTCACCCAACCACTAACCATGAGTGGAGAAAAAGTTTTGATGTTATCATTGATATTCTCTGAAAAAATGCCAAGAAAGCAAAAATTATGCCGGGATATGTAAACTTTTGAGCACAACTGTATATGTCTCACAGTGGGTGATCAAGGACTTAACTGTTGATCATCGACATCAGATTGATGAAGGGATGATAGGGGGTAGACAGTACTCCAACCAACTGGCCCTATTATGCTCTTACAGCAGCGGCCAGTTTGAAGTAATTTTTGGAGTGAACATACTATCCCCATTCAAGTGAATGGGAGATAAAGTGCTGTACTTGGCAAAGGCCACAAAGCAATTTACCGTATATACTCGAGTATAAGCCGACCCGAGTATAAGCCGACCCCCCTAATTTTGCCACAAAAAATTGGGAAAACATTGACTCGAGTATAAGCCTAGGGTGGAAAATGCAGCAGCTACCGGTGAATTTCAAAAATAAAAATAGATGCTCCATACCGTTCATTATGGCCCCATAGCTGTGCCATATAGTGCTCTGCACCGTTCATTATTGCCCCATAGATGTACCATAGAAAGGTGTGCCATATAGTGCTCTGCACCGTTCATTATTGCCCCATAGCTGTGCCATATAGTGCTCTGCACAGTTCATTATTGCCCCATAGCTGTGCCATATAGTGCTCTGCACCGTTCATTATTTCCCCATAGCTGTGCCATATAGTGCTCTGCACCGTTCATTCTTGCCCCATAGCTGTGCCATATAGTGCTCTGCACCGTTCATTATTGCCCCATAGCTGTGCCATATAGTGCTCTGCACCGTTCATTCTTGCCCCATAGCTGTGCCATATAGTGCCCTGCACCGTTCATTATTGCCCCATAGCTGTGCCATATAGTGCTCTGCACCGTTCATTTTTGCCCCATAGATGCTCCGTATAAAGCTGTGCCATTGCTGCTGCTGCAATAATAAAAAAAAAAATGCCATACTCACCTTTCTTGCTTGCAGCTCCCGGCGTCTTGTCCCGGCGTCTCTCTGCACTGACTGTTCAGGCAGAGGGCGGTGTGCACACTATATGCGTCATCGCGCCCTCTGACCTGAACAGTCAGTGCAAGAGGATGCGAAGACAGAGCTGCGCCCGGCGTGTGGAACGCGGACAGGTGAATATAAAATACTCACCTAGTCCCGGCGCTCCTGACGCTGCCCCTGCCTGTCACACTGTCTTTGGGTGCCGCAGCTCTTCCTGTCAGCGGTCACTGGCACCACTTAGAGGAATGAATATGTGGCTCCACCCATATGGGAGTGGAGTCCATATTAATTTCTCTAATGAGCGGTCCCACGTGACCGCTGAACAGGGGAAGAGCTGCGGCACCCGGAGACAGTGTGACAGGCAGGGGCAGCGTCAGGAGCACCTGGACTAGGTGAGTATGCCTCAGCACCCTCTCCCCCTCACTCGCCGACCCTGCCGCCCACCGTGACTCGAGTATAAGCCGAGAGGGGCACTTTCAGCCCAAAAATTTGGGCTGAAAATCTCGGCTTATACTCAAGTATATACGGTATGTGGTTTTTGTCTTCCAGTACATTACTTTTATGCAGCTCTTATCTGGGAATGTTTCTGCTGATTAGTGGGGATGCCGGGTGTTGGATCTCCATCTTAGGGTGCGCTCACACTGCCATTTAAATCGGACAAGTGCAATTTGATAAAAAATCTCATTGCACTCCTATCAATGCTATTCAATGAGTCAGTGCTGATCTGCAAGCTTTTCCTCAGCTGGAATTGACTTGAGGAAAGAATTCCAGCATGCTGCGAGTGGCCACATAAACCGGACAATGCACGCCAATGCAAGTCAATGAGTGCGAGAAAAAAAAAATGGACAGCACATGGACCATCCAAATGGTGTCCAATTTTTATGCACACTTCTCAAGGTAACAAGGAAAATATATCAGCCAAGTACATTAAATTCACAGCCAGAACACTGAGAATAGATAGAGAGAAAGATAGATACTGGTGCTTCTCACAAAATTAGAATATCATCAAAAAGTTAATTTAATTCAGTTCTTCAATACAAAAAGTGAAACTCATATATTATAGAGTCATTACAAGCAGAGTGATCTATTTCAAGTGTTTATTTCTGTTAATGTTGATGATTGTGGCTTACAGCCAATGAAAACCCAAAAGTCATTATCTCAGTAAATTAGAATACTTTATAGCACCAGTTTAAAAACATATTTTAAAATTCGAAATGTTGGCCTACTGAAATGTACGCTTAGTAAATGCACTCAATACTTGGTTGGAGCTCCTTTTACATCAATTACTGCATCAATATGGCATGGCATGAAGGCGATCAGCTTGTGGCATGGCTGAGGTGTTATGGAAGACCAGGTTAATTTGATAGCAGTCTTCAGCTCGTCTGCATTGTTGGGTCTGGTGTCTCTAATCTTCCTCTTGACAATACCCCGCAGATTCTCTATGGGGTTAAGGTCAGGCAACTTTGCTGGCTAATCAAACACAGTGATGCTATGATCTTGTTTTTATGTGCGCAGGTTGCGGGATGCAGTGACGGACAGGAGGCAGAACAAGAGTTAACAGGTTTAATAACAAGAGGATTTCTCCACGCAGTGAGGTGATGGGTAAACAGGGATATGGCAGGTGGGAAAGGCCCATTATAAGGGTGGATTAAAGTAGCAATAACAATACATTAAGCAACTGTTCATGAGCGGTTAAAGTTATTAGTCTGGCGGCTTCTCAGCTGAAGAGTCCTAATGTTCAACGGTGGTGACTTCACAATCGGCGCATGATGATTCTGGGATAGTCCTGAAGAGGTTGAAGATCCGGTTCCTGATGGTAGTGACAAGTCCACGCTGTCTTGAGTTGGGTCCCGGATCTGGATTCGATGTGAGGAGTCTAGAATAGTCTCTGATGCTGCCCGAGCGTGGTTCAGCTTGGCAGAACACTACGGGTGAGGTAGGACACAGTTCTATGTAACTCAACCTGTCTGTCTCACGTGGTACGCGCGCAGCAAAATCCCGCCCAGAGCGTCTGGCACTTTCAGATGTAGGAGCCAACGGGCAAACTGCAGGTCTCTGCTCACAGTAATTGTACTTGACTGTCGGAGTCTATAGCGTGGTCCTGCGCTGTTATGTTATGCAAAGGTACGAGCACCAACTTTCCCCTGCTGCGCTTGCTATCTTTCCACCAAGTATCTGCCTGCTTTCCTGCGCACAGCCCCATTTATCACAGACATGCCCCCTGTTGAACAATGCAGAGGTCGGTTTGGATCAGAAAGCTTTCCCCGGGCAAGAATGATGACAGCCCCGACAGTTCCGGAACCGGCGCAATAAAGGTACCCCCAATCCAGTCCATCATCTTATACTCCCCTCTCATTTTGATCACCATTCCACGGGTGAGAGTCCTTGTCCTTGAATGATTTGCTGCCAAATAAATTGGTCTTGATTGTATCGGTTAGGGGGTATTCCAGCTGTTGTCCGTTCAGAGCGTTGTAAGTCAGAAGGAGTAGCGGAGTCAAATTGGATAGTCGAGTCAGGTAGTACAGGTGAAGGCGGGGACACGCCCATTTCCAATGGGACAGCCTCGTCAGGAACTTCAAGCTCTTGTCTGTTGTGAATTCTGTGGCCAAGCTCCCTCCTGTGGAATTGAGTGGTACTTCGGCTGGTTCTGTCTATGAGCTTCCTTTGGTGGATGAGAGTGGTACTGCGGCTTCTGAGTTTCCTTCCTCAGGTGATGAGGTTAAGTCATTAGGTGCTGCTCTATTTAACGCCACCTAGTGCTTTGATCCTGGCCTCCAGTCAATGTTCTAGTATTGGTCTTGCTTCCTCCTGGATCGTTCCTGTGGCCTGTCTATCCTGCATAAGCTAAGTTTTGCTTGTGTTATTTTTGTTTGCTATTTTTTCTGTCCAGCTTGCTATTTTGGTTTTTCTTGCTTGCTGGAAGCTCTGGGATGCAGAGGGAGCACCTCCGTACCGTTAGTCAGTGCGGAGGGTCTTTTTGCCCCTCTGCGTGGTTGTTTGTAGGGTTTTGTGTTGACCGCAAAGCAATCTTTCCTATCTTCGGTTTGTTCAGTAAGTTGGGCCTCACTTTGCTAAATCTATTTCATCTCTGCGTTTGTATTTTCATCTCAACTCACAGTCATTATATGTGGGGGGCTGCCTTTTCCTTTGGGGTATTTCTCTGAGGCAAGGTAGGCTTATTTTTCTTTCTTAGGGCTAGCTAGTTTCTCAGGCTGTGCTTGAGGCGCATAGGACTGGTCAGGAGTGCTCCACGGCTACCTTTAGTGTGGTTGGATAGGATTAGGGATTGCGGTCAGCAGAGTTCCCACGTCTCAGAGCTCGTCCTGTGTTTTTGGTAATTGTCAGGCCACTTTGTGTGCTCTGAACTTCAAGGTCCATTGTGGTTCTGAATTACCTGTTCATAACAGTACTGGAGGCCCAAAGTACTAATGCTTCTCAATAGAGGGAAAAGAGAAGTTCTGAGACCATTTTTTTTTCTTTGCACTGTGTTCTGTCTTTCTTTTCCCCTTTACATCAGGGTGGTTCAGAACACAGGTGTGGACATGGACATTCAGGGTCTGTTCTCTTTGATGGATAGTCTCGCTATAAATGTACAGAATATTCAAGATTTAGTGGTTCAGAATCCTATGTTAGAACCTAAAATTCCTATTCCTGAGTTATTTTCTGGAGATAGAACTAAGTTTTTGAATTTTAAAAATAATTGTAAACTATTTCTGGCTTTGAAACCCCGCTCCTCTGGTGACCCAGTTCAACAAGTTAAGATCATTATTTCTTTATTACGTGGCGACCCTCAAAACTGGGCATTTTCCCTTGCGCCAGGGGATCCTGCATTATGTAATATTGATGCGTTTTTTCTGGCGCTCGGATTGCTGTACGATGAACCTAATTCAGTGGATCAGGCAGAGAAAAATTTGCTGGCTCTGTGTCAGGGTCAGGATGAGATAGAGATTTATTGTCAGAAGTTTAGAAAGTGGTCCGTGCTCACTCAATGGAATGAGTGTGCGCTGGCAGCTATTTTCAGAAAGGGTCTCTCTGAAGCCCTTAAGGATGTCATGGTGGGATTTCCTATGCCTGCTGGTCTGAATGAGTCTATGTCTTTGGCCATTCAGATCGGTCGACGCTTGCGTGAGCGTAAATCTGTGCACCATTTGGCGGTATTATCTGAGCATAAACCTGAGCCTATGCAGTGCGATAGGACTTTGACCAGAGCTGAAAGGCAGGAACACAGACGTCAGAATGGGCTGTGTTTCTACTGTGGTGATTCCACTCATGCTATCTCCGATTGTCCTAAGCGCACTAAGCGGTTCGCTAGGTCTGCCACCATTGGTACGGTACAGTCGAAATTTCTTTTGTCCGTTACTTTGATCTGCTCTTTGTCTTCCTATTCTGTCATGGCATTTGTGGATTCAGGCGCTGCCCTGAATTTGATGGACTTGGAGTTTGCTAGGCGCTGTGGGTTTGTCTTGGAGCCCTTGCAGTGTCCTATTCCATTGAGAGGAATTGATGCTACGCCTTTGGCCAAGAATAAGCCTCAGTATTGGACCCAGCTGACCATGTGCATGGCTCCTGTGCACCAGGAGGATATTCGCTTTCTGGTGTTGCATAATCTGCATGATGTGGTCGTGTTGGGGTTGCCATGGCTGCAAGTCCATAACCCAGTATTAGATTGGAAATCAATGTCTGTGTCCAGCTGGGGTTGTCAGGGGGTACATGGTGATGTTCCATTTCTGTCTATCTCATCATCCACCCCTTCTGAGGTCCCAGAGTTCTTGTCTGATTACCGGGATGTATTCGATGAGCCCAAGTCCAATGCTCTACCTCTGCATAGGGATTGTGATTGTGCTATCGTTTTGTTTCCTGGTAGTAAGTTTCCTAAGGGTCGACTGTTTAATTTATCTGTACCTGAGCACGCCGCTATGCGGAGTTACGTGAAGGAGTCTTTGGAGAAGGGTCATATTCGCCCGTCATCGTCGCCATTGGGAGCAGGGTTCTTTTTTGTGGCCAAGAAGGATGGTTCGCTGAGACCTTGTATTGATTACCGCCTTCTAAATAAAATTACGGTCAAATTTCAGTACCCCTTGCCGCTGCTGTCTGATTTGTTTGCTCGGATTAAGGGGGCTAGTTGGTTCACCAAGATAGATCTTCGTGGTGCATATAATCTTGTGCGTATTAAACGGGGCGATGAATGGAAAACAGCATTTAATACGCCCGAAGGCCATTTTGAGTACCTGGTTATGCCATTCGGGCTTTCCAATGCTCCATCAGTGTTTCAGTCCTTTATGCATGACATCTTCCGAGAGTACCTGGATAAATTCCTGATTGTATACTTGGATGATATTTTGGTCTTCTCGGATGATTGGGAGTCTCATGTGAAGCAGGTCAGAATGGTGTTCCAGGTCCTGCGTGCTAATTCTTTGTTTGTGAAGGGGTCAAAGTGTCTCTTTGGTGTTCAGAAGGTTTCATTTTTGGGGTTCATTTTTTCTCCTTCTACTATCGAGATGGACCCTGTTAAAGTTCAGGCCATTTATGATTGGACTCAGCCAACATCTCTGAAGAGTCTGCAGAAGTTCCTGGGCTTTGCTAATTTTTATCGTCGCTTCATCAATAATTTTTCTAGTATTGCTAAACCGTTGACTGATTTAACCAAGAAGGGTGCTGATGTGGTCAATTGGTCTTCTGCTGCTGTGGAAGCTTTTCAGGAGTTGAAGCGTCGTTTTTCTTCTGCCCCTGTGTTGTGCCAACCAGATGTTTCGCTTCCGTTCCAGGTCGAGGTTGATGCTTCTGAAATTGGAGCAGGGGCTGTTTTGTCGCAGAGAAGTTCTGATTGCTCGGTGATGAAACCATGTGCCTTCTTTTCCGGAAAATTTTCGCCTGCTGAGCGAAATTATGATGTTGGCAATCGAGAGTTGCTAGCCATGAAGTGGGCATTCGAGGAGTGGTGTCATTGGCTTGAAGGAGCTAAGCATCGCGTGGTGGTCTTGACTGATCACAAGAACTTGACTTATCTCGAGTCTGCCAAATGGTTGAATCCTAGACAGGCTCGTTGGTCGCTGTATTTCTCCCGTTTTGACTTTGTGGTTTCGTACCTACCGGGCTCTAAAAATGTGAAGGCGGATGCCCTGTCTAGGAGTTTTGTGCCCGATTCTCCGGGTTTGCCTGAGCCGGCGGGTATTCTCAAAGAGGGGGTAATTTTGTCTGCCATCTCCCCTGATTTGCGGCGGGTGCTGCATAAATTTCAGGCTAATAGACCTGACCGTTGCCCAGCGGAGAAACTGTTTGTCCCTGATAGGTGGACGAATAAAGTTATCTCTGAGGTTCATTGTTCAGTGTTGGCTGGTCATCCTGGAATCTTTGGTACCAGAGATTTGGTGGCTAGATCTTTTTGGTGGCCGTCTCTGTCGCGGGATGTGCGTTCTTTTATGCAGTCCTGTGGGATTTGTGCTCGGGCTAAGCCCTGCTGTTCTCGTGCCAGTGGGTTGCTTTTGCCCTTGCCGGTCCCGAAGAGGCCTAGGACACATATCTCTATGGATTTTATTTCGGATCTCCCCGTCTCTCAAAGAATGTCGGTCATTTGGGTGGTTTGTGATCGCTTCTCTAAGATGGTCCATTTGGTGCCCTTGTCTAAATTGCCTTCCTCGCTGATTTGGTGCCATTGTTTTTCCAGCATGTGGTTCGTTTACATGGCATTCCAGAGAACATCGTTTCTGACAGAGGTTCCCAGTTTGTTTCGAGGTTTTGGCGAGCCTTTTGTGCTAGGATGGGCATTGATTTGTCTTTTTCCTCGGCTTTCCATCCTCAGACAAATGGCCAGACTGAACGAACCAATCAGACCTTGGAAACATATCTGAGATGTTTTGTTTCTGCTGATCAGGATGATTGGGTGTCCTTTTTGCCTTTGGCTGAGTTCGCCCTTAATAATCGGGCCAGCTCGGCTACTTTGGTTTCGCCGTTTTTCTGCAATTCTGGGTTCCACCCTCGTTTCTCTTCAGGGCAGGTTGAGTCTTCGGACTGTCCTGGTGTGGATACTGTGGTGGATAGGTTGCAGCAGATTTGGACTCATGTGGTGGACAATTTGACTTTGTCCCAGGAGAAGGCTCAACGTTTCGCTAACTGCAGGCGCTGTGTGGGTCCCCGACTTCGTGTTGGGGATTTGGTTTGGTTGTCATCTCGTTATATTCCTATGAAGGTTTCCTCTCCTAAGTTTAAGCCTCGTTTCATTGGTCCATATAGGATTTCTGAGGTTCTTAATTCTGTGTCTTTTCATTTGACTCTTCCAGCTTCTTTTTCCATCCATAACGTGTTCCATAGGTCATTGTTGCGAAGATATGTGGCACCTGTGGTTCCATCTATTGATCCTCCTGCTCTGGTTTTGGTTGAAGGGGAGTTGGAGTATATAGTGGAGAAGATTTTGGATTCTCGTGTTTCGAGATGGAAACTCCAGTATCTGGTTAAGTGGAAAGGTTATGGTCAGGAAGATAACTCCTGGGTCTTTGCCTCTGATGTCCATGCTGTCGATCTGGTTCGTGCCTTTCATGTGGCTCATCCTGGTCGGCCTGGGGGCTCTGGTGAGAGTTCGGTGACCCCTCCTCAAGGGGGGGGTACTGTTGTGAATTCTGTGGCCAAGCTCCCTCCTGTGGTCTTGAGTGGTACTTCGGCTGGTTCTGTCTATGAGCTTCCTTTGGTGGATGAGAGTGGTACTGCGGCTTCTGAGTTTCCTTCCTCAGGTGATGAGGTTAAGTCGTTAGGTGCTGCTCTATTTAACTCCACCTAGTGCTTTGATCCTGGCCTCCAGTCAATGTTCTAGTATTGGTCTTGCTTCCTCCTGGATCGTTCCTGTGGCCTGTCTATCCTGCATAAGCTAAGTTTTGCTTGTGTTATTTTTGTTTGCTATTTTTTCTGTCCAGCTTGCTTTTTTGGTTTTTCTTGCTTGCTGGAAGCTCTGGGACGCAGAGGGAGCACCTCCGTACCGTTAGTCGGTGCGGAGGGTCTTTTTGCCCCTCTGCGTGGTTGTTTGTAGGGTTTTGTGTTGACCGCAAAGCAATCTTTCCTATCTTCGGTCTGTTCAGTAAGTTGGGCCTCACTTTGCTAAATCTATTTCATCTCTGTGTTTGTATTTTCATCTCAACTCACAGTCATTATATGTGGGGGGCTGCCTTTTCCTTTGGGGTATTTCTCTGAGGCAAGGTAGGCTTATTTTTCTTTCTTAGGGCTAGCTAGTTTCTCAGGCTGTGCTCGAGGCGCATAGGACTGGTCAGGAGCGCTCCACGGCTACCTTTAGTGTGGTTGGATAGGATTAGGGATTGCGGTCAGCAGAGTTCCCACTTCTCAGAGCTCGTCCTGTGTTTTTGGTAATTGTCAGGTCACTTTGTGTGCTCTGAACTTCAAGGTCCATTGTGGTTCTGAATTACCTGTTCATAACACTTGTCCCTCTCAGATCTACAGGTGGTTGTTCAAGACCTTCCTCTTCTTCCTCATCAGTGATGTCTGGAGGAGGTATTTCACGAGTGTCTTGTACTTCTGCCACCATATCAGGATCCCTTGACAAACAGGGTCATAGCATATTCTGGTGAACTATTCGAGTGGAAGCGTTTTCTTCCCCCCCTGGTTGAATTTCGTAGACGGGCTCTTCCGAGTAGATTCTCTGCTTCCCCTGATATGGGTTCTTCTCCCACCAGTACTCCCGTTTATCTCAAGGACATTGATCTCAAACCAACACCCGGTCCCCCACAGAGGAGTTGATTCTGGGTGTTCTAGTTCCTGAAATCTAGTCTGCACCAGTCGATGTAGAGTTTGCAAATGATGACGGTGTTCTAGAACCCAGGTGACACCCCTTGTCCGTGGGTAGTCCTCCTCTGGATCCAGCTCCATCTTGGTGATCTCTCTTCCTGGAAGGCCGAACAGCAGGGTATATGGAGTGTAACCGGTGGTACAATGTATTCGGTTGTTGTACATCCTCACTAACTCAGCTATGAACTCAGGCCACTTGGCTTTTCCATCTTCTTCCAGCGTCCTCAAGATCTGTATTAGAGTACAGTTGAATCGTTCACAGGCCCCATTTCCCTGAGGGTAGTAAGGCGTTGTCTGAGACTTTTCTATCTGGTACAGATGGTGCCATTCTTCCATCACTTTCCCCAGGAAACAGGCGCCTTGATTGGAGTGGATACACTTCGGGCAGCCATACACCTCAATGAAATTCTTGCAGATGGCATATGCAGCGTATTCAGCCATGTGGTCACGTGTCAGGGTCACAACAGCGAACTTTATGAAGTGATTCGTCATCACTAGACTATGTTTACACCCATTGTGAGTCGGGCCTATTGTCAGATAGTCTATCATCAGTACTTCCAGGGGAGCCGAGGTCATGATGGCCTGTGTGGGGACTCTCTGTTCTGGAGGTTTTCGCCAGTTCGCAGCTTCTACACAGCTGACAGGTCTCTACCTCCACTGCATTCAGCCGGGGATGCTAAACTAATCTCTGTAGCCATTGAAAGCTCTTTTCCTGGCCGAAGCGAGCTACTCTCTCGTGCGCTTCTGTAGCCAATTTAGAATACAGTCCCTCCTGAATTAACACCTGCCAGGTGACACTCAGCTCTCGCTGAAATTGGATCTTCTGATGCAGCAGTCCATTGCTTATTTGAAGCCTTTTCCACTGCCGCAGTATCTGTAGAGCCCCCGAGGACATGGTGCTTCTCTCTCTCTGACTGGGAAGTTTCTTTAATGTCATCCACTATCTTGTTTGTGCGAGTTACCCATCTTCTTGTTGCAACCTGACACATTCATCATGGGAACGTTCCAGTATGCATTCTCGAGACACTACCTCCACCTGCTCCTGCATAGCTGCCAATGTCCTGGCAGAATCCCGGAACTGAGGGACCTCCTCAGCTTCTAGATCCTCATCTCGGTTGGGTCCAGGTTTCCCATATGTCACTCTGGATAAGGCGTTGGCGTCAGTGTTCTCAGCTCCTCTCTTGTAGACGATGTTGCATTGAAATTTCGCCATCTGAGCCACCCAGCGATGCTCCATAATAGCCGGCTCTATCTGTATTTCGACTCCTTCCAATAGTAAGGTGACATTAACCCCTCATTACCCTGCTAGCCATTGCTACAGGACAAGTGGGAAGAACTGGGCAAAGTGCCAGAATTGGCGCATCTAATAGATGCTCTGTTTCTGGGCAGCTGCAGGCTGCAATTTTTAGGCTGGGTGGCCTATATCAATGGCCCCTTACCAGCCTGAGAATACCAGCCCCCAGCTGTGAGCTTTAGCAAGGCTGGTTGTCAAAAATGGGGGGGACCCCACGCCATTTTTAAAAATTATTTATTTAAGTAATTTAAAAAATAAAGCATGAGGACCTCTCTATTCTTGATAACTTGCCTTGCTGAAGCTGACAGCTGAGGGTTGCAGCCCCAGCTGTGAGTTTTGTCTGGCTGGTTATCAAAATTAGGGGGGAACCCACACCAGTTTTTTTTCATCATTTATTAATAGCGCAGGAGCGGCAGATGAAAACTCCCATCCGCCGCTCCTGCTCTCACTGTAATTAGTGGTAGCAGGTGTCAGATTATGGGAGTAGTAGTCCCATCAGCTGACACCAGTGACTGGAGGTAAAGTTTACACCTCCGATCACAGCTGAGCGCTCCCGCTGTCTTCTGACAGCATGGGAGCCACGGCTCTCTGACCAGAGGGGAGGATTTTCCTGCCGATCAGAAGAGGTGTTTGCCGCACTGTCAAACATATGACAGCATGTCAAACACTATATTGTCGGGCCCCCCAAAAAGTGAATTGGGATCGGGTCCGCTCTGCTGGATGACAGGCTGCATGAACGCATCATGCAGTATGCCATCTAGATGTAGCAGAGCCGAGTATGACATTACATTTGGCTGTCCTTGACTTTTCTGCAGCAAATATGCTGCAAGAAAAGTCAACCTTGCGTATTTGCAGCATTTTTTCACCATCCATTCAAGTCAAATAGTGGAAAACGCTGGAAAAACACTGAAAGAATTGACATGCTCTATGTCCAAAAAACGCAGCAAAGCACAAAATACTGATCACACAAAGAAACAATGTGTGTGCATGAGATTTCTGAAATCTCCTAGGCTTTGGTACTGTAAAAAGCAGCTGCAAGTTAGCATAAAAAGCAGCAAAAATGCCCTGTGTGAACTTACCCTTAGGGTGTGTCACCAAGTTGTAATCAAGATTACCTGGTAAGGGGCCCACTCAGAAGTTTCGCCCCCCCGAACAAAAACCCTAGCTACACCTCTGTGTACACCGTATGTTGGGAAGGGGTTAAACGCTTAGAAAGCCTTTGCAGGTGTTTTTTTGTTAATTATTCTAATTTACTGAGATAATAACTTTTGGGTTTTCATTGGCTGTAAGCCATATTCATCAACATTAACAGAAAAATATCACTCTGTTGTGTAATGACTATATAATATGAGTTTCACTTTTTGTACTGAAAAACTGAAATAAATTAACTTTCTGATGATATTCTAATTTTGTGAAAAGCACCTGTAGATAGATATATAGAATATTAAGAAAGTTTATTGTACAGCCTTTTAGGCTTGTCTTAATATGTACCTATCTTGTAATGTCTTCTTGTCCTGCTCCATCCAGATGTGTCCGGATCCCAGAATTCCAAGCGGCGGAAGTTCACCGATGTCCCTATTGGGACACCCAAGTGATGGGTGTCTCAATATGGAAACTGCTGGTGGTACCAGCCTCTTGTGCAGTACCACCAGCGGAACACCGTCACACACACACACACACACACACTATATACGCCACACGCACCACACACACACACTCTGTATATGCTGTACGCATCACACACACACTGTATACGCCGTATGCAGCCGCTTGTGCGGTACCACCAGCGGAACCCCGTTGCGAACACACCGCCGTCAGGATCAGCCGAATGATTCACTGACTGCCACCATCTTTGTACAGGAGGAGCGCATGCACAGTTTTAATATGACCGCCGCTATCTGCACAAAGATGGTGGTGGTCTGATTTACTGAGAATTCCGCACAGGCCCAGTGAATCATTCGGCTGATCCTGGCGGCAGATGCGCGACGTGTCTACAGGCAGAGGACGTCGGTCACATTAAAGGGGTTTTCCCACGAATGAAAGTTCAATTTAAAAATTGTCGGTGTCTGACCGTGTATGGAGCATACCACATCTCCTGGCAGGGGAGGAAGCAAAAGACAATGCTGACATTACAGCAGGGGATCACAGAGGACTTCTTTTGTCAGGTAAAATATTTCACTGACTGTTTTTAAACAATATTTTACCTCACAAAATGTATCCTCTGCGATCTCCTGCTGTAATGTCAGTATTGTCGTTTGCTTCCTCCTTGAAGGATGAAATGCAATCACTGTGCTGTTTGCTATCATGGTGTGTACCACACTGAACATGGACCAAAGACAGCTAAGAAGAGTTGTTTCAGAAGATTAAAAAGAAATAAAGCCAAACATGGAAAAGTTAAAGGGCCACTGTCACCCCCTCCAGCCGTTATAAACTAAAACAGCCACCTTGTGCAGCAGTAATGCTGCAGTCTAACAAGGTGACTCTTTTAGTTTTTGTTGCTGATATTCCCACAATAAAGGTATTTATAATTTTGCTCAAATACCTGTCTTTGTACCTGGAGGCGGGTCTGAAGCCTCCTCTTTGAAGCGCCCAACTGCCGTCAGTCATCTCTTCTGGGGCGATTGTCGCCGCCCCCTCAGCACTGGTATTGTCCGAAATCCGGCGCCTGCGCTCTGCTCTTCTGCCTGGAGCAGGCGCATAGAGCAGTGGCCGTCCTAGCTCTGATGTCGGGTTCCGATCTGGGCCTGTGCGGCCACCCTGTTACTGAATCCCCGTCCCACACTGTGCATAATGCATAACACAGGGCGGGGATTCAGTAACAGGGTGGCCGCACTGCCCGCACAGGCGCAGACTGGAACCCGGCATCAGAGCTAGGATGGCCGCTGCTCTATGCGCCTGCTCCAGGCAGAAGAGCAGAGCGTAGGCGCCGGATTTTGGACAATAACAGTGCTGAGGGGGGTGGCGACAATCGCCCCAGAAGAGATGACTGACGGCAGTTGGGCGCTTCAAAGAGGAGGCTTCAGACCCGCCTCCAGGTACAAAGACAGGTATTTGAGCAAAATTATAAATATCTTTATTGTGGGAATATCAGCAACAAAAACTAAAAGAGTCACCTTGTTAGACTGCAGCATTACTGCTGCACAAGGTGGCTCTTTTAGTTTATAACGGCTGGAGGGGGTGACAGTGGCCCTTTATGGCTGTAAAACCATCTTCAAACAGCTTTATGTTCCATTTGCTACACTGTAAACATGTGCGTGGATGCAACGGTGCAGAAGATGAAGACACAGTCATAACTTAACCAAATATTGTTAATTAATATAACACAGCCGTTTAGGTGATTAGTACAGAATTAAGAAGTATTGAAAAATTATTGAAATTCAGTGAAGTATTTTACAATTGAAATGTATGAGGGTGGAAGTTGTCTTGTATGTCTGGGTCTCACTATAGGGAGGTAAAGAAAGGAATTAATTGAAGGAATTCATATCAGGGCTTCATTAACAAGCATCTTTCATAGTTAGGTGATGTAACAGTTTCCAAAAACGCTGCTATATAACACTGTTGCAAGCAGAGGTAGAGAGTAAGATTTTAAACTAAATGCCTCTCAGCAACAAGCTGAAGGCATTTACTATATGTGCGCGCTACCCCTACAAGAGCACTAGAGCGTTCGCACTGGCCACACCGAGACCAGGGGACTTTGGGAACAGGACTTGCCACCTAAGGGAGTCTTAAATACAGGATGATTCCCAACAATTGACTATGACCCGCCAGCAATTGACTGTAAGCCATCTTGCAGGTGTACTAATTAAATGAAATGCCTCTCAGCAACAAGCTGAGGGCATTTACTATATGCATGGTCTGTCCCTTTAAGAGCACCAGAAAGAAGCAGGAGCACACCGGGGAACCAAACAGCGGGGCTGAGGCAGTGAGTAAACAAGCATCCCTGCATGGGGAGAGAAGGGGACTGTATGCCGGGATGTTGGCCATTGCGCTACACACACACCAACTCTTACCTATTATCCGCCTTGAGCTCCCTTGCTTATGTAGTCACTTTAACCTCACTAGTTGCTGGATGAATTTAGATCATCAGTGCTGCTTCTACTTGTCACAGTTGCAATAACAATTCTATCAATGAAAACTCTATCTTACAAGGCAATAAACAATAATGATGGGTAATGACGTCTCGGTCCTAATACACTGGTCTATAGTGCAACCCAGTCAGTACGTCGGTCGGCAGTAGCACTACTCCGTTAGGCCACAAGTCCCTTATCGACTAGTTGCTTCAGCAATGCGTTTCCTGAAGTGTGGCCCAAAGTCCCCTCTGTACATCTCAATCGTCTAAGTTTCTCTAATCGGCTCCCTCTCTCTCTCTATTCCTGTTATCGTCTCTCTCTTGATTCCTCTGATCGGTTTCCTCTCTTGGGTCATCTCGATCCCTCTATTCGGCCCTCACTCTCAGATATGATATGATGTATCGAAAACTCACAATTGCTTCAATGTCTTGTGCTGGCAGTTGCGGCTATAAGTCAGCTCAGCTACTTCGATATGTCTATCCTGATATAGATTCAGCTGTCAACTCCTCCCCTTTTCTGCTTCCCTGGGACTTTTGTTATTCTTAGCTGTGACACAGTTATCACGTGACATGACCTCATGTCCCTCTCTTTTGGTTCTTACCTGGCAACCCATGCCTATTTTATGGTTACTGCTTGTTGTCTTTTTGTTCCTGTTCTTACAAGCTCCGGCCACTATATAACAATGTTTTACTGATTAAAGCTTTACTGTACACTTGGCTACAGAAGTCCTTAGTCCTTTAACAACAGTTGCACATGTTGCTCAGAAGTTTAAGGTCTAAGGGACAAATTAAAGTGACGGAAAATACCTATGGTAACCAAAGAACCCAGAATGACTTCCAAGAAAATGTAAGGTGTTCAAGGTACATTAGTGTCAGATTGCTCTATCTGCTTCATTATTGGCCATGGAAGATGTCATGCAAGATGGCCGAGGAGAAAACCACTGTTGAAAGAAAATCATAAAAAAAAGAACTTGCCAAAATACATATTGACAAACCACAAAGCTTCCGGGATAACTGACAAGCTTCACATGATTGAAGGAAGGATGAATCAACAAATATACCGAGACATTCTAGAAAAAAAATCTACTGCCATGTACCATGATAGAGAAGATGAAAGGAGGGTGAACATTTCAGGAAAACAACAATCTTAAACACACAACCAAACCATTGGTTTCTTGAAAACAAAATAATGCTTTTATGACCAGCCAGTCATCTGACCTGAACCCAATAGAAAATTTATGAAAAGATTTAAAGCTCAGAGGTCATAGATAGAGCCCCCAGAACCTTCAGGATTTGATGAGACTTTGGAAGAATGGGCCCAAATCACACCAGAGCAATTAATGCGACTAGTTTCTCCATACAGGATGCCCCATGAAGCTATCATCACCAACAAAGGCTTTTGTACGAAGTGTTAATTAAATTTCAATAAGCGTGTTCAATACTTTTTCCCTGTGTTATTTCTAATTATTACACATAACTTAATTTATGGACACCTACGGTTTGATTTCTTTGCCAGTGTGGATTGGATGGGTTTATTTGCAGTTTTCTGAATCTGCTAGATCCCTGTTTATGTCCAGACACCTTCCCACTGGTTAGCTTTAATGGACTTGTCATGTCTTTCTTAAACAATTGAAACTATGTACATGATGTAATACAACCTTAGGATGAAAAATGTATTAATTCAGATTAAATTTAATTTAAACAAACAACTTGGTGGTTCAGTGTTTAGAACTACGGCGTTGTAGTGCTGCGAACCAGGGTACAAATCTGCAAAAAGTTTGCATGTTCTCCCCATGTTTGTGTGAGTTTCCTCCCACATTCCAAAGACAATTTATATTGTGAGCTTGAATGGGGACAGTGATGAAAATATCTGTAACCCTGTGGATTATGATGGTGTTCAATAAGTAAGCATAATAAATAAACATTATAGTATTTTAGCCATAATCTCGTCTTTCTGAGGGAGAAATTATTGTACAATATAATACAAGGATGCAGAAGTTGTTAAAATCGGTACTTTGAAACATGACATGTTAATCTTGTTGGTCTTTGGTCTTGTTGGAGGAAAAAACATTATTATATACAGTATAAGAAAAAAAAATCACAGAAAGGGCCCATACATATATACTTGGTTATTAACTTGATATTTTAATTTGCAGGATTGACAAACCAAAAGCCTTATCTTTGCTATTGCATACAGCAGACATAAGCCATCCAGCTAAAAACTGGGACCTCCATCATCGGTGGACCATGTCTCTGCTAGAAGAATTCTTCAGACAGGTGAGAATATATTTTAGATATTTTGATACTATATTGTCACTTAAGAAACTGATTCAATATATAGTGGTCATACGTGTGGTTTTTGAGTCCTGGTTCTTGTAAAATTCTATATGCTTCACAAGGTTAAACATTTTTGACTGTAGAGAGCCAAAGTTAAAAACTGTATTAGGATATGCTTTAAATCAATGTCACAGTCATTGTCTAGTGTTATTTGATGCCATGATTCTGGAGTTCAGGTTAGTGATTTGGCTGGTATCATTGGTATAACTGCAAATCATATTTTAAAGTGGAAAAGCTGGAAGAAAACAATTGCATAATAGGGTCTTAAAAAGGATGAGTGGGTGAGGGAAATGCTCACCTGACTTGGTTTGTTCAATCACAACCACAGAAATCACTTAGACAGGAATCTGTAGACCCACATGGAAGTATAATGCAATCTGGCAGGAGGAGATGGGGTTAATCCTGCGCTGCCCATTAGGATGAAGGATGATAGATGAAGCAAAAGGATGAATTAATTATTTACTCAATTATATAGCACTTTACAAACACTGACACTGTCCTTATTGGAGGAACCAGGAGGAAGCCCAGGAAAACACTGGGAGAACATACAAACTCCTTGCAGATGTTCTCCTTGGTGGGATTTGAACCCAGGACCCCAGTGTTCCAAAGCTGTAGGGCTAACCACAGAGCCACTGTGCTGCCCATCAGCTAAAATGCTTTCTATATCATCCTTTCTTGACTCCATCTATCATCATTCTTCCGAACAGGCAGCGGCAGGATTAACCCCATCTCCTCCCACCACATTACATATCATATTTTAGCATAACATCTAATATAACTCAATTCTCTACTTCTGTACCTTATTAACCTTTTCCAGACTTGGCAAATTTTCATTTGTGCAACATCAGCGAATAACACTAATTTATGCCACTAGAGCCACTGGAACTGGCCACAGTATTATAAATGTCCTTGAGGAAGATTCATTCATTTTGGGTACCCTTTAAACTCCTACACCTACACACCCACTTAAAATATGTCCAGTTAGTTAATTTTTTTATGGGAATACGTTACCTGTATTGTTTTTTCATGCTTAGAGCTAGTGAAGCATTCTTCTTTCTAATTTATTTTTATTATTAACGATAAGATATTTTTTATTATAATTTCAGTTCAGATTTGTGGGGAATGTAGATGTGTTTTACACTTTAGCTACATGGATTATCGAAAACATAGACATACATCTTGGAGCGCCTTGTTTACTCGCGCCTTACCCATTACCTCTCCACTCATTCCCTCCTAGACCCTTCACAGTCCGGCTACATTCGAAAGAAACTGCACTCATCAAAGTGACCAATGACCTTCTGACAACAAAATGTAACGGTGATCACTCTCTGCTCTTTCTTCTCGACCTTTCTGCAGCTTTCGACACTGTTGACCACGTCTCCTACTCTCTAGGCTCCATTTACTAGGCATTAAGGACCTTGCCCTCTCCTGGTTCTCTTCCTATCTTTCTGACCACTCCTTCTGTGTTTTGTTTGTTGGCTCCACTTCATGCCCTCTTCCTCTCAAGGTTGGGGTACCTCAGGGCCCAGTCTTTGGTTCCCTTCTCTTCTCTCTCTACAAGGCCCCAATTGTACAGACCATCAGTAGATTTGACTTTCAATAGCATCTTTATGCTGATGACACACAACTATACACGTCAAACCCCTGACATTACCCCCGCTGTACTACAAAATGCCAGTGACTGTCTGTCCGCAGTCTCCAAAATCATGTCCGCCCATCATGAAACTCAACCTCTCCAAAACTGAACTTATCCAGTTCCTGCCATCTAATAACCTCCCTAAATCTGACATTGCCCTCTCCTTGGGTGGCACCACAATTACTCCGCGGCACCAGGTGCGCTGTCTGGGTACTACGTTTGACACCAATCTCTTCACCTCCCATATATAATCTGTTGCCCGCTGTTGCCACTTACACCTAAAGGACATCTCTAGAAACTTCCCTTTTCTCACCATGGAAACAACAAAAGCCCTCACTGTCACCTTGATCCACTCTCGCCTGGACTACTCTAATGCTATTAATTGGCCTCCACCTTACTTGACCTCCCCTCTCCAGTCCATGCTTAATGCAGCAGCCAAGGTCGTCCATCTGGCTAATCGGTACTCAAACGTGTCCGCTCTTAGCCAGTCATTACACTGGCTGTCCATTCACTACAGGATCCAATTCAAAGTACTTGTTCTCACCCATAAAGCTCTCCACAGTGCGGCATTCCCTTACATCTCCTCCCTCATTTCTGTCTATTGGCCTAGCTGATCGCTGCGCTCTGCAAACAACTTTCGACTAGCCTCTGCACTAATCCATACCTCCCACTCCCAACTCCAAGACTTCTCCAGCGCTGTGCCAATCCTCTGGAATGCTCTACCCCAAGAAATTAGGACCATCCACAACTTGCACAGTTTTAGGCACTCCCTCAAAACACATTTGTTCAGAGAGACCTATCATGTTCCCTAATCAAAGACATTTTATGTGTAAATGTGTGTGTAGCCCATTCACTATCTCTATCTAACCCCCACTCCCTCAAGATGGCTGGACTATCATTGTAAATACACACCTGTACTTTATATTTCCCCCACCTCATTGTAGATTGTACGCGCTCACAAGCAGGGTCGTCCTATTTTGCTGTAATTATTGTATTGATAACATTGTTACTTATGACTGTTGTGTTTGAAACTGTAAAGCGCTGCGGAATATGTTTGTGCTATATAAATAAAGATTATTATTATTATTAGGCATGCTCTGTGATCTGCTCCAAAGAGGTTGAGCAGTGACGATCACCTATTGTAAGCAGTTTGATCATGTGTTATCTGAACTACATGGCCAAAAATATTGGGACACTTATACATCAAACCTACAGGAGCTTTCATGACATCCCATTCTAAATACACCACCACCATTGCTACTAAAATAACCTTCCTCTGGGAAGGTTTTCTATGAGAATTTTGAAAGTCTCTGTGAGTATTTTAGCCCATTAATCCAGGAGAGCATTTGTGAAGTCAGGTACTGATGTTGGATAAGAGGGCCTGGCTCGTTATCTCAAATGTAGTTTATACCACAAATTTTGTGGTTGAGGTTAGGACTCTGTGGGGTCAATCTGATTCTTACCCACCAAACTTATCCAACTATGCCTTTATGAACCCTGCTTTATGTGCTGGGATGCAGTCATAGAACCGAAAAGCTGAAGCATTAAGATTTCCTTTTGTTGGAACTAAGAGGCCTAGAACAAGCACTGACAAACAACCCCATAGAATTAGGGTATGTGCACACGTTGCGGATTCTCTGCGGATCCACAGCGTTTTTTGCAGTGCAGAAACGCTGCAGATCCGCAATTGATTTACAGTACAATGTAAATCAATGAGCAAAAAAAAATGCTGTGCACACTTTGCGGAAAATCAGCTGCGGAAACGCTGCTGTTAAAAGAAGTAGCATGTCACTTCTTTTTTGTGAAAAGCAAAAGCTGAGCGCACTCTTTGTACTGGGGCGCCCGTTCCACATCCAGGGAACTGTCCCGGATATAACCAGACCAATAAATAATGAACAGCGCTCCACCCAGGTGTAGAAATCTTCCATAATACGCCTTTTATTCAGCCATGGTACAGCAGCAACGATTCGACCACCATTTGGTCTTTATCAAGCATGCTCCTGGGTGGAGCGCTGTTCATTCTTTATTTATTGGACTTCTTTTTTGTGAATCTGCAGCTTTTTTGTACCCATTCCATTATAGAAAACCGCAGGGGTAAAAAACGCAGAAAATCCGCAAGAAAACCGCAGCAAAAACGCACAAAAAATGCTGCAGAACTGCACAAAAAACGCGACAAATCCGCAGGTGCGTTTTCTGCCAGGAGAGGCAGAATCTGCACCAGAAATTCCTAAGCCTAATCCGCAACGTGTGCACATAGCCTAATCCCTCTTCCACCAAAGTACAGTTGACATAATGTAGTTAGTCAGGTAATGTTCTGCCGGTATTAACCAAATCAAGACTTGTCTATGCAGTGTCCGACTGGGGTGCTAGGGGTCCAATGTTAACCTGGACCTTGAGGGGGGGGGAATTTTCACCTGCATACAACTATTACGCTACCCTCAATCACAAATTTTCCTATATCTCTGGAATTATAAACTGGGTAGTTTGGTTAATGAATGATGAGATGCTGCTTTTTTCTGTACAGAGTGAATCAAGTGAATTATGCCACGCACTGCCCATACAATGGGGTTGGGGGACCAGATCTGCACAAGGGCCCACCGGGGGATACCCCTGTTCTCCTATGGGCCAGTCCAAGCCTGTGTCTATGTATATATTAGTGATAACTGCTTGTAATCTCCCCCTGTGATGAAACAGAAATTACTACTGAAAAGTGATTTTTACAGAACAGGAAAGTTGAGCCTAGTATAAACCTTATTGGCAAAAGTGAAAATTGCAAAATTTTAGGATTTGCTTTGTTATTGATGTGGAAAATGTAAACAAAACATGTTTCACTTGAAAGACATGATTTTAACAATAGATCTGTCAAGCTCATGCCCTGACTGATGGGCGTGAACCAAGGGGTTTGTGGCACCACTGTGCCACAAACCAGACTACCCTGGAAGGGGCGTGACTATGACAACTGCCTTGGTTTTCACTGGAGCCTCTGATGGTGATGTCAGGCTTGCTGAGATGCAGGGCAGGCAGAGACACAGGGCTGGCAGAAACGACAGAGACACAGGGCTGACAGGCATGCAGAGACACAGGGCTGGCAGTCACAGCAGAGACACAGGGCTGGCAGGCACGGCAGAGACACAGGGCTGGCAGGCACGGCAGAGACCCAGGGCAGGTTGGTGTGGTGTATGAAAGAACAGGTAGGGACCTGTTCACACAGGAGTTGCAGGTACGGATATGAAGTATGAAGGAACAGGTTGGGACTAGGATTGCTCCATCTGATCATGTAAAATTGTAATTATACCGATTTTCACTATTCTGAATCCCGATTCCGATCTTTGAATGTGATCGGAAATCGGAAGTGTGTATTTTTTTTTTTTACACAATGCTTGTGATTGACACATGAACCACCCAATGAAGAGCCTGTGAAGTGTGGGCACATCCTGAAACACCAGTAGGCATTTTAACTACTGGCATGACAGTGATTGGCTGTGATCAGGCACTATAAAAGGCTGTTGCCGCCATTTTGTGTTCACTCTACTGTGAATTCAGTTAGGGAGAGCCTTGTCTCTATCATTAGAGAGAGAGCGAAAATATTGTGTCTCTATTAGCGTTTTTGTCCTATCTATGTTAACACCTCCTGTGTTAAAGTACCTTCACTGACTGTGCTTCACTACCCTGTGCTTTTTTTCTTAAGACCTGCACAGAGTTCTGTGGAGCCAGCAGCGTCACTGTACAGCATACACTGGTCTGCTTACTGCATTCTCTGCAGATTGCAGCGCCTGTCTTTTTGCTGTTTCAGCACAATATCCACCAATCTTTTATTTTGTTCGGACTGCAGCCATTGAGAATTAGATAGATAGATAGATAGATAGATAGATAGATAGATAGATAGAGGGAACAAAAGTTATTTAGTTGGGTGATCCTATACCTCTTAGTGAGGACTGGGGAGGGGAGAGGTGTGGGAATTGGGAAATATTCTTACCTAGTTTTAGCAGAATATTTGTAGCTTCCACTTTTGCACCGTAGATTACGCCCCCACGGTGCAACTGCTACAAAAAATTCCTAATACCACCACCTGCATTTTGTGTGTGATTGCACTCTAATTGGAATCACCACAATACTTCCAATTAGTGTCGGTTTACACCTCTGTGCAGCAGTCGAGGTGTAATCACACTATCGTATTTTTGTTGTGGGATTGTGCTGCCTTGCACATTCTCACCTAGTATTCACAGAATATTTGTAGATTCCATTTTTGCACCATAGATTACACCCCCACGGTGCAACTGCTACGAAAACTCTGTGATACTTTCAGATTTTGATCAATACAGTTCACACAACACCAGTTCATATTTGTTTAGGCCACACCAGTTTCTGTTAAAGTTTACACCAAACTAGATGCAATTAGTGTTTCTTACACCTGTCTGCAGGTTTACAGGTTTAGGCACACTAAATAGGAGAACTCTTCTGCCCTTCTGCCCATCGAAGTCTAGAGAGATGAGGAAGGCAGGGAGTAAGGGACGTGGTCACGGCCACGGTCGCGGAGGTGTTGCAGGGAGAGGTCGTGGAGAATCTTTGCCTGCTGCGGGCACAAGTGACTCAGCCACTAGCTATTCCTGGGAACAGTCCTTCATGCGCAGCTTTGTTAGAGGTCGTGGTATCCCATTGCTGGGGGAGGAACAAATTGAAATCATTGTTGGATGGATGGCAGCTACGGCATCGACTTCAATTCGTTCCTCATCCTCATCCTCCCAGATACAGAGCACAGAGTCCGCTCATGTCAGTGTAGAGCAGTGCTCTGCTTCTTCACCACCACCTGCCAAATTACCCAGGCAGTTAGAATGACCGGTACAGGAGCCATCTTTACTTCTGTTTGAAGAATCTGTTGACTGTGGATCAGGGGGCCAGTCAGGCAGTATCCGACAACAGGAAGAAGAGCTTTTAAGCAGTGATGCCCAACTTTTATTTCTCTCAGAAGAAGAACAGGCGGGTAGCCCTGTGCATACAGTCAGCCGACCACAGTACACATCAGATGATGATGAAACTCATGTGGCATTAGCTGGTGCGTCCTGCAGTATACAAACGACCCTGGAGGAGCAATCGTCTGAGGTGTTGGATGAGGGTCCAACAGATGATGAGGTCATTGATCCATCATGGCTTTCCTGGAAAGCTCCCAGGCTCGAGTTCATATGAGGACATCCAGCAGAGGGCGCATCACCGTGACTGAAGGTAACTATAGGTCATTGACCTACATTACCTTCATTCCCCGGGGTTTTAAAGGAACGAGCATAGCTGCATTATAGCAGAGCTCCTGTCTGTGAAATATTCTAACCCTTCAGATGGATTTACATCCTGTGACGTTAAAGATCAACGGAAGGTATGTATATTGTTGGTTTATTATTTTTAATTTGTTACAGAACGAGGGTCTTCAGGTGGATTGAGAGAGCAGTAAAATATTAAAACAACCTGTGTGTTTATTTCATTAAAATACTTTTTAATAATGTGTGTGTTTTTTTAACCCTTTCATACAATTGGATTAATAATGGACAGGTGTCAGAATTGACGCCTCTCCATTATTAATCTGGCTTAATGTCACCTTACAATAGCAAGGTGACATTAACCCTTCATTACCCCATATCCCACCGCTACACGGGAATGGGAAGAGAGTGGCCAAGTGCCAGAATAGGCACATCTTCCAGATGTGCCTTTTTTGGGGTGGCTGGGGCAGATGTTTTTAGCCGGGGGGGGGACAATAACCATGGACCCTCTCCAGGCTATTAATATCTGCCCTCAGTCACTGGCTTTACTACTCTGGCGGAGAAAATTGCGCGGGAGCCCACGTCAATTTTTTACGCGATTTAACCCTTAAATTTAATAGCTAGAGCGCCAAAATTTTGCACATACACACTACTAACATTAGTAGTGTGTAATATGCAAAAAAAAGGGGGATATGACATGGTTTACTGTATGTAAACCGTGTCTCATATCATGTCGGGTTTAGGCAGGAGAAATGAAAAGCCGGCAATTGAATTACCGGCTTTTCTGCTATATCGCGCTGAAGTAAATATAGAAAAAAAAATTCCCATTGACTTTGCATTGGGTTTCGTGTTTCGGCCGATCACCGACCCCGACTTTTTAATAAGATCGGCCGATTTCACTCGACCCGACTTTTGAGAAAGTCAGGTTTCGCGAAACCCGACTCGACCTCAAAAAATGAAAAGTCACTCAACCCTAGTCAGCAATTCACAAAGGTCCAGACAGGGAACACTTTTTGATGAAGAGGAGGAGGAAGAATTGGAGGAGGAACTAGTACGGCCAGAGGAGGATGGTACACCACACACTGGTAATCATCATTTAAAGCAAGGATGGGGGATGCAGAGGAGACAGAGAGCATGCCTCAAGCAGGGGACAGTGGGGCATGGCCAGTCGGCAGTCTGCAACACATGAGTAATTTCATGCTGCAGTGCCTTCGAAACAACTGCCGTATCGCTCACATTCTCAACATTAATGATTACTGGGTGCCAGCCTCCTGGATCCTCGCTACCGTGACAACCTACAAACCCTGATAACACCGTTGAACCGGGATTGTAAAATGCAAGAGTTCCAAGACACACTGGTACATTCGATGATGTCCTCATTTCCACCTGAGAGGACTACTTCGAGTGTTTCACATGGCAGCTTAGTGCCTCCAGGATGGGGAAGAAGCCATCCAGAGAGCCGGAGCAGCACCTCTGCAGAAGGCCAGTTCAGTCTTGCCAAAATGTGGTGGAGTTTTGTGTGCCTGCAACCACGTCATGCACCATCCCATACGTATACAAAGAAGAGTAGCGGGCACCACAAAATTAAGCAAACCAGGGATCAACCATATGCATATAGAGAAAACCATTCAAAATTAGACAAGAAAAGAGATATGCATAGTAATGGGATCAACCTTGCTTTACTCTGGCAGTGCCACTGGCAAATCAGATACTCCAGTCCACCTACAAATACTCCAGTCCACCTACAAATACTCCAGTCCACCTGGGCTTGAGCACCATCTGCTGTTGCTCGGAAGAGTCAGTAGCACAGTGAACACCCGCTGCCGTGTTGTCGGGGTTCAGCAACGCAAGCTGGACTCTGGCTGTGCTACTGGCAATTCAAATTCTCATGTCCACCTACAATGAATCCTGTCTGCCTGGGCCTCAGCACCGCTAGCTGTTGCTCAGAATTGCACGTAGCACAGTGAACACCCGCTGCCGTGTTGTCGTGGTTTCCGTGTTTCCTCTGCTGGCTGGTTCTCAAGAGTGTCGGCAGGACAGTTGCCTCCTAGCTTGGCTCCGGGTTCCGGTAACGTAGACTGGTAATCGGGGAGATGCACAACTTGATCTGCTTCTGCTCCGTGCCCCAGTAGAGTTAGCTGGGTCTCCAGAGTGCAGGTAGTCCAGGCGGCTCCTGCTGTGGCTCCCAGTTCCAGTAACAGAAGCTGTCCTTTATTTTGAGGGTTAGTAACACATATTAACCCTACAGTCCAATACGAGTTCCATAACTGCCAGATGGTTCTCGATAGTGCTTATGGCACTTATACCTTCTGCTTAGTAACAGGGTTCCAGTAGCACCAGATGGTTCTCGCTAGTGTCAATGGCACTTATACCTTCTGCTTAGTAACAGGATTCCAGCAGCACCAGGCTAGTGGCAATGGCACTTATACCTTCTGCTTAGTAACAGGGTTCCAGCAGCAGCAGATGGTTCTCGCTAGTGCCAATGACACTTATACCTTCGGCTTAGTAACAGGGTTCCAGCAGCACCAGATGGTTCTCGCTAGTGCCAATGGCACTTATACCTTCTGCTTAATAACAGAGTCCCAGCACCACCAGCTGGTTCTCGATAATGTCTTTGCCACAGGTTTCTTCTACTGTGTTTCCGGGTTTCATTAACATCAGCTGGTCCACAAATGTGCTTTCGGACACTGGTACTTATGGCTGTTCCTCCGTGCACCTGAACTACATGCTTCACAAATTACAATTATAAATACAAGTACCAAAAGAAGAAGAACAAGAAGAACTAGAAGAAGAAAAACCAGACGAAGAAGAACCGGAAGAAGAAGAACCGGAACAAGAGGAAGAAGAACCAGAGGAAGAAGGCCCTTTCCTGGATCTCGTCATACCTGACAGACCGAACATTCAGTGTCTCCCTCCCCCACACCACCTCCTCACTTCGCCCCTTGTCAGTCGGTGTTCCTCAAGGCTCTGTTCTAGGAACCCTACTCTTCTCCATCTACACTTTCGGCTTGGGACAGCCCATAGAATCCCACGGTATGCAGTACCATCTCTACGCTGATGACACGCAGATCTACCTATCCGGACCTGACCTCACCTACTTACTTACTAAAATCCCGCACTGTCTGTCTGCTATTTCAGCCTTCTTTTCTGCTCGCTTTCTACAACTGAACATGGACAAAACAGAATTCATCATCTTTCCCCCATCTCACTCTACCCTTCCACCAGACCTATCCATCAATGTCAATGGCTGCTCACTTTCCCCAGTCCCACACGCCCGGTGCCTCGGGGTGATCCTCGACTCTGCCCTCTCTTTCAAGCCACATATCCAAGCCCTTGCCTCCTCCTGCCGTCTCAAACTCAAAAATATTTCTCGGATCCGTGCTTTCCTTGACCGCGACACCGCAAAAACACTAGTGCATGCCCTTATCATCTCCCGCCTCGACTACTGCAACCTCCTACTCTCTGGACTCCCTTCTAGCACTCTGGAACCGCTCCAATCCATCCTACACTCTGCTGCCCGACTAATCTACCTGTCTCCCCGCTATTCCCCAGCCTCTCCCCTATGTCAAGCCCTTCACTGGCTTCCTATCGCCCAGAGACTCCAGTTCAAAACCCTCACAATGACATACAAAGCCATCCACAACCTTTCTCCTCCATACATCTGTGACATGGTCTCCCGGTACCTACCTACACGCAACCTCCGATCATCTCAAGACCTCCTTCTCTACTCCCCTCTCATCTCTTCTTCCCACAACCGCATCCAAGACTTCTCCCGTGCTTGCCCCATACTCTGGAACTCTCTACCCCAACACATCAGACTCTCGCCTACCATAGAAACCTTCAAAAAGAACCTGAAGACCCACCTCTTCTGACAAGCCTACAGCCTGCAGTGATCCTGAAGTTACTGAACCGCCGCGCAACCTGCCCTACCCTCTCCTAGTGTTTCATCACCCATCCCCTGCAGACTGTGAGCCCTCACGGGCAGGGTCCTCCCTCCTTATGTACCCGTGTGCCTGTTATCTGCTCATGTTTAATGTATTTGTCTATATTTGCCTCGTATTCACATGTAAAGCGCCATGGAATAAATGGCGCTATAAAAATGTATAATAATAATAATAATAATAAGAAGAAGAACCGGAACCAGAGGAAGAAGAACCAGAGAAACGAGAAGAACCGGAACCAGAGGAAGAAGAACAACCGGAAGAAGAAGAACCGGAACAAGAGGAAGAAGAACCAGAGGAAGAAGAAGAACCGGAACCAGAGGAAGAAGAACCAGAGGAAGAAGAAGAACCGGAATCAGAGGAAGAACAACAACCGGAAGAAGAAGAACCGGAACAAGAGGAAGAAGAAGCGGAAGATGAACCGGTACAAGAGGAAGAAGACTCAGAAGAAGAAGAAGAACCAAAGGAAAAAGAAGATGAAGCAAAGGTTTAGGAAATGGAAGAACCAGAAGCACCTGTACCCAAAGCACCAGAACCAGAAGAACCAGATACCATAAGACCAGGAAAAAAAGAATAAGCAGAATAAGAATAAGCAGAAAGATAAAATGCAGAAGAAGAAAAAAATAAGTCTAAGCAGAAGAAGACGAAACAGTGTATGGGAGAGTCCATTCCTCCTCGTGGTACCCCTGGAGACTCCCTGCTGCTGTGGGGCAAGCTGAACGTGGACCCCTTCCAGTGAGAGTCCCCTGAGACAGGCCTCCCGGAAGGTGTATTTTTCAAATGTCGCTAAACCATGCAAAGTTCTTATACTTAAACTGACTCCAACACAACAGAGGAATAGGGCAAGCAAAATTATTATTTATTTTTTTTAACAATAAACACATTTTCTTAAAAAAGCTATCAGAATGAGCTATTTAAAAAAAGAAGGATGAAAGGTAACAAAGAAAAAAAATTAAATTAATAGTGGGTAGAACTCGATACCATTTATTGTACCCAGGGCAAGAAACAGCAAAAATGGCATCAATGCTGCTGCCGCGGAATGATGTGCGGACACAAATGTAGGCAGGACTCTTGCTACAGCGCAGTCTATTTTGGATTGTGGTGCGCAGCTTTAGATCTCTTCAACAGTTTTGACTGTGGCGACTGGGCGTTAGCTGTAGATTAGAGCCTTCCAGCATCTTGTCGTGTGTGACGTGGGACAGAAAGATGTTGGTGTGATTTCGGGTCATCGGTATCTATAGTGAATTTTGTGGTTTTCCCCGCTGGTTCCAGTGCATGGCCTCCCTGGATCTCAGGCATAGATTGCAGCGGAAGTGACAGACAATCATTTAAGAACTGTTTTTGCCCTTGATCTTAGTGGAAAAAAGAGAGAAGCAGGCACCTCAGCCTGGGAGATCCACAGGCGTGATAATGGTAGCTACAACGCCGTGCCCACCGTTGAAGAATAAAATGAAATGAAGAAAAAGTAAATTCCAAAGAGTTTGCCAAGCATTACGTTATTATTTTGACCCGTAGACCAAATGTACCCCATTATAACGGCTATTCATACTAAAAACAGTACTTGTGTCCTTTATTATTTGATTTCTCTGGCTCCGCTGCCTCCAATTACCAATTCTACATGTTATTTTGGCATTTTTAGTCATTTAGAAAACACCACAATGTAAAATATGTGTTTTAGGAATTCCGATTTTTTATCCCCATTGACTTCAATGAGGATCAGAAATCGGAATTCCCGATCGCCGATCTTCAAATGTGATCGGACCGATCCTTTCTGATCCAATTTTTAGGGTGATTGATCAACCCTAGTTGTGACCTGTTCACACAGGAGGTGCAGGTAAGGAAACAAGCAGGAAGGAAAGAAGTATGAAGAAACAGGTTTGGACCTGTTCACACAGGAGATGCAGATACGGAAATAAGCCAGAAGGAAAGGAGAATGAATGAACAGGTTGGGACCTGTTCACACAGGAAGAGAACCGCAAGCCTACGGACAGGAGGGTAGAGCAGCAAGAGATAGCGCAGCAACAAAAGCTAAGCAGAGCGGAACCACAAGGAATGCGGAGAGGAGCTGCAGCAAGAGATTACTGCAGCTGCAGAAGCTAAGCCGAGCGGAACCGCAAGGAATGCGGAGAGGAGCTGCAGCAAGAGATTACTGCAGCAGCAGAAGCTAAGCAGAGCGGTACCACAAAGAATGCGGAGAGGAGCTGCAGCAAGAGATTTCTGCAGCAGCCGGAGCAGAGCAGATTAGAACGGAACAGAACTGCAGGAGTGCGGCGCAGAAATAAAGCTACAAGAGAGTGGAGCACAGGCAAAGCCACAAGAGCCGCAAGAGTGCGGAGCATAAGCAAACAGAGGACACAAGGAAAGACACAGCAGGAAAAGAAGCCACAGACAAGGAGACAAAGGTAGGACAAAGTTCAGACAAGGTAATGGAACAAGACAAGGTGCAAGAACAAAGACACAGGGACCTGTTGTGAATTCTGCTCTTGGGCTCCCTCCGGTGGTTGTTGATGGTAATGCAGTTATTCCTGAGCAGCAGTCTTGGACAGGTGTTTCTGCTAATTGCAATTCGGACTGGGGTATTTAGCTGTGCAGGACTCATTAGTCCTTGCCAGTAGTCAATGCTCCTTTGGAAGTGTTGGTCCTCTGCCTGGCCCCTCCTGCTTGCTGCCAATTCAGCTAAGATAAGTGTTTTCTTCATTTTTTTAGACACACTGCTGTGTGTTTATTTTCTATGCTTATCTTGTTTCTTTTTTGTTCCTGCTAGACTGTGCCTGTTGTTTTTCTCAGTCTAGTTGGACTCGCTGGAGTCGCAGATATACTCTCCACATCTTTAGTTAGGTGGTGGAGTTTTTGTATTTTTCTGCTGTGGATATTTTGTAGTGTTTTATGCTGACCGCATAGTATCCTGTACTATCCTTTCCTATCTAGGTAGAAGTGCCTCCTTTGCTTATCCCTGTTTTCTGTCTGCGTGTGTCTTTTCCTCTCCTACTCACAGTCATTATTTGTGGGGGGCTACCTATCCTTTGGGGGTCTACTCTGAGGCAAGAGAGTTTTCCTATTTCGATCTTTAGGGATATTTAGTCCTTAGGCTGTGTCGAGGTGTCTAGGTCTGGTTAGGCACACCCCACGGCTACTTCTAGTTTCGGTGATAGGATCAGTGGTTGCGGTCAGTAAAGTTACCACTGCTCCAGCGAAGGTCATTTCATGCTGCTCCAAGGCCACCTGATCATAACAGTACTACTGGCCAACAATGAGTTAATTGCATCTCAGAAGAAGGGAGGAAAGATCTTGAGCCATTTTTTTTTCTTCAGTCTGTTTTGTCTTATCCTCCCTCTTTATCTCTGGGTGGCTGAAGAGCCTTGTGCTAGCATGAGTGTTCAGGAATTAGCTTCTCGTGTAGACCAGCTTGATGCTAAAGTACAGGGTATTTCTGATTACATTGTTCAGACTCCTGCTTTAGAACCGAAGATACCTACTCCTGATTTGTTTTTTGGTGACAGGTCCAAATTTTTGAGTTTTAAAAACAACTGTAAACTGTTTTTTTGCATTGAAACCTCGATCCTCCGGGGATTCCATTCAACAAGTTAAGATCATCATTTCCCTGCTGCGTGGTGATCCACAGGATTGGGCATTTTCCCTGGAATCTGAGGATCCTGCTTTGCTTAATGTAGACTCCTTCTTTCAGGCGTTAGGATTACTGTATGATGAACTTAATTCGGAGGATAAAGCTGAGAAGACCTTGTTGGCCCTGTCTCAGGGTCAAGAGGCGGCAGAATTGTATTGTCAGAAATTCAGAAAATGGTCTGTATTGACTAAATAGAATAATGATGCTTTGGCGGCAATTTTCAGAAAGGGTCTTTCTTAATCCATTAAAGATGTTATGGTGGGGTTTCCCACACCCTCCAATCTGAGTGATTCTATGTCTCTGGCCATTCAGATTGATCGGCGCTTGCGGGAGCGCAGAACTGTGCGCGCTATGGCGTTATCCTCAGAGCAAATTCCTGAGCCAATGCAGTGTGATAGGATTCTGTCTAGAATGGAACAACAAGGTTTCAGATGTCAGAATAGGTTGTGTTATTATTGTGGCGACGCTTCCCATGTCATTTCTGTCTGCCCTAAGCGGACCAAGAGGATCGCCAGTCCATTTACCATCAGTACTGTACAACCTAAATTTCTGTTATCTGTGTCCTTGATCTGTTCATTGTCATCATTTTCTGTCATGGCGTTTGTGGATTCAGGCGCCGCCTTGAACTTAATGGACTTTGAGTTTGCCAGGCATTGTGGTTTTCCCTTGCAGCCATTGCAGAACCCTATTCCTTTAAGGGGCATTGATGCTACACCCTTGGCTAAAAATAAGCCCCAGTTTTGGACACAGGTGACCATGCGTGTTGTGAATTCTGTTGTCGAACTCCCTCCTGTGGTCGTGAATGGTACTTCGGCGAGTTCTGTCCATGGACTCCCTCTGGTGGCTGTGTGTGAAGCTGCTGCTTCTGAGGTTCCTTACACAGGTGACGTGGTTTATCCTTTGGTTGGCTGCTCTATTTAACTCCACTCAGATCGTTACTCCATGCCAGCTGTCAATGTTCCTGCATTGGTTCAGTTCGCTCTTGGATCTTTCTGGTGACCTGTCTTCTCCAGCAGAAGCTAAGTTCCTGATAGTTATTATTTGTTCATTGTTTCCTTGTCCAGCTGGTTATCATGATTTTGTCTTGCTAGCTGGTAGCTCTGGGATGCAGAGTGGCATCTCCGCACCGTTAGTCGGTGCGGAGGTCTTTTTGCACACTCTGCGTGGTCTTTTGTAGTTTTTTGTGCTGACCGCAAAGATACCTTTCCTATCCTCTGTTTGTTTAGTAAGTCTGGCCTCCCTTTGCTGAAACCTGTTTCATTTCTGCGTTTGTGACTTTCATCTTTACTCACAGTCAATATATGTGGGGGGCTGCCTTTTCCTTTGGGGAATTTCTCTGAGGCAAGGTAGGCTTTATTTTCTATCTCTAGGGCTAGCTAGCTCTTAGGCTGTGAAGAGGCGTCTAGGGAGTGTCAGGAACGCTCCACGGCTATTTCTAGTTGTTGTGATAGGATTAGGGCCTGCGGTCAGCAGAGCTCCCACATCCCAGAGCTTGTCCTGTGTGAGTTTAACTATCAGGTCGTGCCGGGTGCTCCTAACCACCAGGTCCATAACACATGCGCATGGCGCCAGCCCATCAGGAAGATTGTCGATTTCTGGTGTTGCATAATTTGCATGATGCTATCGTGCTGGGTTTTCCATGGTTGCAAGTACATAATCCTGTTTTGGATTGGAAGTCCATGTCTGTGACTAGTTGGGGTTGTCAGGGGGTTCATAATGATGTTCCTCTGATGTCTATCGCCCCTTCTCCCTCTTCTGAAATTCCAGAGTTTTTGTCTGATTTTCAGGATGTATTCGATGAGCCCAAGTCCAGTTTCCTTCCACCACACAGGGACTGCGATTGTGCTATTGACTTGATTCCAGGCTGTAAGTTTCCTAAGGGCCGTCTTTTCAACCTGTCTGTACCTGAACATACCGCCATGCGGAGCTATATTAAGGAGTCTTTGGAGAAAGGGCATATTCGGCCATCTTCTTTACCATTGGGAGCGGGGTTCTTTTTTGTTGCTAAAAAAGATGGTTCCTTAAGACCCTGTATTGATTATCGCCTCTTGAATAAGATCACGGTCAAGTTTCAATATCCTTTACCTTTGCTTTCCGATTTGTTTGCTAGGATTAAGGGAGCTAGTTGGTTTACTAAGACTGACCTTCGGGGGGCTTATAATCTTGTTCGTATTAAGCAGGGTGATGAATGGAAAACTGCGTTTAACACGCCCGAGGGCCATTTTGAATACCTTGTGATGCCATTCAGACTCTCTAATGCTCCATCTGTTTTTCAGTCCTTCATGAATGATATCTTCCGGGATTATCTTGATAAATTCCTGATTGTATATTTGGACGATATTTTGATTTTTTCCGATGATTGGGAGTCTCATGTGCAGCAGGTCAGGATGGTATTTCAGATCCTTCGTGACAATGCCTTGTTTGTGAAAGGGTCTAAGTGTCTTTTTGGGGTGCAAAAGGTTTCCTTTTTGGGCTTTATTTTTTCTCCCTTGTCTATAGAGATGGATCCGGTTAAGGTTCAGGCCATTCATGATTGGATTCAGCCCACATCCGTGAAGAGCCTTCAGAAATTTTTGGGTTTTGCTAATTTTTATCGCCGTTTCATTGCTAATTTTTCCAGTGTGGTTAAACCCTTGACTGATTTGACAAAGAAGGGCGCTGATGTGGCGAATTGGTCCCCTGCGGCTGTCTCTGCCTTTCATGAACTTAAGCATCGTTTTACTTCTGCTCCTGTGTTGCGTCAACCGGATGTTTCTCTTCCATTTCAGGTTGAGGTTGACGCTTCTGAGATTGGGGCAGGGGCTGTTTTGTCTCAGAGGGATCCTGTTGGTTCCTTAATGAAACCGTGTGCCTTCTTTTCCCGTAAGTTTTCGCCTGCTGAACGCAATTATGATGTCAGCAATCGGGAGTTGTTGACTATGAAGTGGGCGTTTGAGGAGTGGCGACATTGGCTTGAGGGAGCTAAGCACCGTATTGTGGTCTTGACCGATCATAAGAATCTGATTTACCTCGAGTCTGCCAAACGGTTGAATCCTAGACAGGCTCGATGGTCCTTGTTTTTTTCTCGTTTTGATTTCGTGGTCTCGTACCTTCCGGGTTCTAAGAATATTAAGGCTGATGCCCTCTCTAGGAGTTTTTTGCCTGATTCTCCTGAGGTCTTGGAACCAGTCGGTATTTTGAAGGAAGGGGTGGTCCTTTCTGCCGTTTCTCCTGATTTACGACGGGTTCTTCAGAAATTTCAGGCTGACATACCTGATCGTTGTCCTGTGGGGAAGCTGTTTGTTCCTAACAGATGGACTAGTAGAGTGATTTCTGAGGTTCACTGTTCTGTGTTGGCTGGTCATCCTGGCATTTTTGGTACCAGAGACTTGGTTGGTAGGTCATTTTGGTGGCCTTCTTTATCGCGTGATGTGCGGTCTTTTGTGCAGTCCTGTGGGACTTGTGCGCGGGCCAAGCCTTGTTGCTCCCGTGCTAGTGGGTTGCTTTTGCCATTGCCGGTCCCTGAGAGGCCCTGGACGCATATTTCTATGGATTTTATTTCCGATCTTCCTGTTTCCCAGAGGATGTCGGTTATCTGGGTTGTTTGTGACCGATTCTCTAAGATGGTTCATTTGGTGCCTTTGCCTAAATTGCCTTCTTCTTCTGATTTGGTTCCGTTGTTTTTTCAGCATGTGGTCCGTTTGCATGGTATTCCTGAGAATATTGTGTCCGACTGAGGTTCCCAGTTTGTTTCTAGGTTTTGGCGGGTCTTTTGTGCTAGGCTGGGCATTGATTTGTCTTTTTCTTCTGCATTTCATCCTCAGACAAATGGCCAGACCGAGCGTAATAATCAGACTTTGGAGACTTATTTGAGATGCTTTGTGTCTGCTGATCAGGATGATTGGGTGGCTTTTTTGCCATTGGCCGAGTTTACCCTTAATAATCGGGCTAGTTCGGCTACTTTGGTTTCGCCTTTTTTTTGTAATTTTGGTTTTCATCCTCGTTTTTCTTCTGGGCAGGTGGAGTCTTCTGACTATCCTGGTGTGGATTCTGTGGTTGACAGGTTGCAGCAGATTTGGCTCAGGTGGTGGACAATTTGGTGTTGTCTCAGGAGGAGGCTCAACGTTTTGCTAACTGATGTCGCTGTGTTGGTTCCCGGCTTCGGGTTGGGGATCTGGTTTGGTTACCTTCCCGTCATGTTCCTATGAAGGTTTCTTCTCCTAAGTTTAAGCCTCGGTTTATTGGTCCTTATAGGATTTCTGAGATTATTAATCCGGTGTCTTTTCATCTGGCGCTTCCGGCCTCTTTTGCTATCCATAATGTCTTCCATAGATCTTTGTTGCGGAAATATGTGGAGCCCGTTTTTCCCTCTGTTGATCCTCCGGCCCCTGTGTTGGTCGATGGGGAGTTGAAATATGTGGTTGAGAAGATTTTGGATTCTCGTTTTTCGAGGCGGAAGCTTCAGTACCTTGTCAAATGGAAGGATTATGGCCAAGAGGATAATTCTTGGGTTTCGGCCTCTGATGTCCATGCCGCTGATTTGGTTCTTGCCTTTCATCTTGCTCATCCTGACCAGCCTGGGGGCTCTGGTGAGGGTTCGGTGACCCCTCCTCAAGGGGGAGTACTGTTGTGAATTCTGCTCTTCGGCTCCCCCCGGTGGTTGTTGATGGTAATGCAGTTATTCCTGAGCAGCAGTCTTGGACAGGTGTTTCTGCTAATTGCAATTTGGACTGGGGTATTTAGCTGTGCAGGACTCATTAGTCCTTGCCAGTAGTCAATGTTCCCTTGGAAGTGTTGGTCCTCTGCCTGGCCCCTCCTGCTTGCTGCCAATTCAGCTAAGATAAGTGTTTTCTTCATTCTTTAGACACACTGCTGTGTGTTTATTTTCTGTGCTTATCTTGTTTCTTTTTTGGTCTTGCTAGACTGTGCCTGTTGTTTTTCTCAGTCTAGTTGGACTCGCTGGAGTCGCAGAAATACTCTCCACATCTTTAGTTAGGTGGTAGAGTTTTTGTATTTTTCTGCTGTGGATATTTTGTAGTGTTTTATGCTGACCGCATAGTATCCTGTACTATCCTTTCCTATCTAGGTAGAAGTGCCTCCTTTGCTTATCCCTGTTTTCTGTCTGCGTGTGTCTTTTCCTCTCCTACTCACAGTCATTTGTGGGGGGCTACCTATCCTTTGGGGGTCTACTCTGAGGCAAGAGAGTTTTCCTATTTCCATCTTTAGGGATATTTAGTCCTTAGGCTGTGTCGAGGTGTCTAGGTCTGGTTAGGCACACCCCACGGCTACTTCTAGTTGTGGTGATAGGATCAGGGGTTGCGGTCAGTAAAGTTACCACTGCTCCAGCGAAGGTCATTTCATGCTGCTTCAAGGCCACCTGATCCTAACAGGGACCAGGACCAGGATATTCTGCCTCCTGGAGGGCGGACAGCAAGAGCAAGGCAAGAAACACTGAGACCAGGATATACAGCCTCCTGGAGGGCAGACATACAAGGTCAAGGCAAAGCTAGGAGTAGAACCTCCAGAGAAGGAGGAACACAGAGCAAGGCCTGGCAGCTCAGAAGCAAAACACTAACTGAGTTAACACATTGCACAGGTCCAGTCCACAGGGTGGAACTGCCCTAAATACTGGAGGCCTCTTGGTAATTGGTCAGGAACAGATTAGATAGGTGCACCCCGATTCCATAAGAACCAGAAGGTTCTGGCGCCGCCCCCCTATGCACACAGCCAGGAAGCATGCAGAGAGCAGAGACACAGAACATGAAGCCGGCAACAGACAGAAATAACAACAAGACCTGGAGCAGTGAGTAAGATGATGTGTGATGGATGGGAGGCCATGTAGTGATGCCAACAGAGTTATTACAAGATCTTTTTTATTGGCACATTCTCTTTAAGACACTTGGAACTTTGTGAATTTATTAAAGTCCAATGAGAGTCAGCAAATATCAAGAGCAAGCAATTTTCCTAGTTCTTATTCTAAACTCTTGTTTTTCATTGTTAATATTATAAATAACAACATGAGGGTATATTTCAGAGAGGTGTGAGATAAGGCTGAGCAAACATTCACTTTTAAGCCAATTTTCTGTCAACTAAAGTGTCAACAGGTAAACAAGTAAAATTCATTATTTTTCATTCAATGCTCATAATGTACATAGAATAAATGAGCCTGAAACCTGCTGATATTCAATGTTATCTAATAAGTAAGCTTCAGTATGTGGCTTAGTAATATAAAGCAGCAAAACGTTTTGATCACTTTATTATACAGTTTCTTCACTTACATAAAATAAGACTTCATATCACACTGAGAATTCTCAGCGCCGCTCAGAATTGATTTTTATTGTACAGATGCTAATTCACATTCCTGATTAAGTCATAGTACAGATGGTCCGATGGCATCCAGAAGCCATTTCCATGTCAATAGCTCCGGTCGCTTAGGCAGCTGACTATTAGTATCTCATATTCTGCAGCGCATTCATCTGTACATTATTCTTCGATGGCTGCTGATGATAAATATATAACTCATGACCATGTATTTGCAGGGTGACAAAGAAGCAGAACTTGGCCTTCCATTTTCTCCACTGTGCGATCGCAATTCTACAATGGTTGCCCAATCCCAAATAGGTAAGTTTGAAAAATATTTCTATATATCTGTTATATTTAGTAGGCAGATTTGTATTAAAATATTCTGGATGAGATGATTGGCCAAAGAATAATTTTCTTTTCAATAAAGATAAAAACAATTGTTTAAAACTGGATGTGACCATCTTTTTCCCTTTTATTCTTCTGAGCAAATCAAAACCCATCATTTTTTAATTCCATAGGCTAGATATACGTATAGATAGTAAAAACGCCAATCCTTCTCCTTCTCTCCACTGCTGTCCCCAGTTTTTGTTGATACAACTGAAGCAATGACATCATGACTACAGCACGTTACCGCTGCAGCCAAACACTGAGCCCAGTTATATGTCAAGTACTGCAATCATGACATCACCACTACAGTTATTTTAACAGAAGCTGAAAGTAGTGTTGGAGAGTTAAAGCTGGAGCGGTAGGGGATAAGTAAGAATCTTTTTTAAATTTCAAATATAGTAAGCTTAAGTGATAAAAAAAAAACGTTACTGTAATTTATTTCTGTTCTTCAATACAAAAACTGAAACTCATTTATTATATAGAGTCATTACAAACAAAGTGATCTATTCCAAGTGTTTATTTCTGTTAAAGGGACACTGTCACCTGGATTTGGTGGGAACAATCTTCAGCCATGGAGGCGGGGTTTTGGGGTTTTTGATTCACCCTTTCCTTACCCGCTGGCTGCATGCTGGCTGCAATATTGAATTGAAGTTCATTCTCTGTCCTCCATAGTACACGCCTGCGCAAGGCAAGATTGCAAGATACATAGATATATAGATGTCAGTGACACACGCATATATATGTATATGTACGTATTTACTCGAGTATAAGCCAAGATTTTCAGCCCAAAATTTTGGGCTGAAAGTGCCCCTCTCGGCTTATACTCGAGTCACGGTGGGCGGCAGGGTCGGCGGGTGAGGGGGAGAGGGCGCTGAGGCATACTCACCTAGTCCCGGCAGTCCTGACTGTTATGACCTGGTGGTCAGGACAATAATGGACCTGGTGGTTAAGAGCACACGGAATGACCTGATAGTTACTGATAATAAGGACGAGCTCTGGGACGTGGGAACTCTGCTGACCGCAATCCCTAAACCTATCAAACACACTAGAAATAGCCGTGGATTGCGCCTAACGCTCCCTATGCAACTCGGCACAGCCTAAGAAACTAGCTAGCCCTGAAGATAGAAAAATAAAGCCTACCTTGCCTCAGAGAAATTCCCCAAAGGAAAAGGCAGCCCCCCACATATAATGACTGTGAGTAAAGATGAAAATACAAACACAGAGATGAAATAGATTTAGCAAAGTGAGGCCCGACTTACTGAACAGACCGAGGATAGGAAAGGTTACTTTGCGGTCAGCACAAAAACCTACAAAATGACCACGCAGAGGGCGCAAAAAGACCCTCCGCACCGACTCACGGTGCAGAGGCGCTCCCTCTTCGTCCCAGAGCTTCCAGCAAGCAAGACAACAAATTAAATAGCAAGCTGGACAGAAAAATAGCAAACCAAAGAAATACAAGCTGGAACTTAGCTTCTGATGGGAAGACAGGTCACAAGAACGAAACAGGAGTGAACTAGACCAATACTGGAACATTGACAGGTGGCATGGAGCAAAGATCTAAGTGGAGTTAAACAGAGCAGCAGCTAACGAATTAACCTCGTCACCTGTGAAACTCAGAAACACCCACCAGAGGAAGTCCATGGACAGAACCAGCCGAAGTACCATTCATGACCACAGGAGGGAGCCCGACAACAGAATTCACAACACCTGACGCTCCCTCTGCCCGTCACACGGTCTTCGGTGCTGCAGCTCTTCCCCTGTTCAGCGATCACGTGGGACCGCTGATTAGAGAAATGTATATGCAGCTCCACCTCCCATAGGGGTGGAGCCGCATATTCATTTCTCTAATCAGCGGTGCTGGTGACCGCTGATAGAGGAAGAGGCTGCGGCACCGAAGACCGTGTGACAGGCAGAGGGAGCGGGACGCCGGGAGCAGGTAAGTATGTAATATTCACCTGTCCGCATTCCACACGCCGGGCGCTGCTCCGTCTTCGCGTCCTCTTGCTCTGACTGTGCAGGTCAGAGGGCGCGATGACGCATATAGTGTGCGTGGTGCCCTCTGCCTGATCAGTCAGTGCGGAGAGACGCCGGGACCGGACGCTGGGAGCTGCAAGCAAGAGAGGTGAGTATGGCATTTTTTTTTTATTGCAGCAGGAATGGCACAGCTTTATATGGCACAGCTATGGGGCAATAATGAACGGCGCAGAGCACCATATGGCAGCTATGGGGCAATAATGAACGGCGCAGAGCACTATATGGCACAGCTATGGGGCAATAATGAACGGTGCAGAGCACTATATGGCACAGCTATGGGGAAATAATGAACGGTGCAGAGCACTATATGGCACAGCTAGGGGGCAATAATGAACGGTGCAGAGCACTATATGGCACAGCTATGGGGCAATAATGAACGGCGCAGAGCACTATATGGCACAGCTATGGGGCAATAATGAACGGTGCAGAGCACTATATGGCACAGTTATGGGGCAATAATGAACAGTGCAGAGCACTATATGGCACAGCTATGGGGCAATAATGAACGGTGCAGAGCACTATATGGCACAGCTATGGGGCAATAATGAACGGTGCAGAGCACTATATGGCACAGCTATGGGGCAATAATGAACCGTGAAGAGCACTATATGGCACAGCTATGGGGCAATAATAACAGTGCAGAGCACTATATGGCACAGCTTTCTATGGTACATCTATGGGGAAATAATGGACGATGCAGAGCACTATATGGCACAGCTATGGGGCAATAATGAACGGTGCAGAGCACTATATGGCACAGCTTTCTATGGTACATCTATGGGGAAATAATGAACGGTGCAGAGCACTATATGGCACAGCTATGGGGCCATAATGAACAGTATGGAGCATCTATTTTTATTTTTGAAATTCACCGGTAGCTGCTGCATTTTCCACCCTAGGCTTATACTCGAGTCAATAAGTTTTCCCAGTTTTTTGTGGCAAAATTAGGGGGGTCGGCTTATACTCGGGTCGGCTTATACTCGAGTATATACGGTATATGTATTTAGTAGATAAATAGATAGATAAAGTTTTTTTCACAAAATTAGAATATCATCAAAAAGTTAATTTATTTCAGTTCTTCAATACAAAAATTGAAACTCATATATTAGATAATCGTTACAGAGTGATCTATTTCAAGTGTTTATTTCTGTTAATGTTGATGATTATGGCTTACAGCTAATGAAAACCCAAAAGTCATTGTGTCAGTAAATTTAGAATAATTATTAACTAAACACACCTGCAAAGGCTTCCTAAGCATTTAAAAGGTCCCTTATTCTGTTGGTGTAGGTCCACTGAGTTTTATCAAGACCAAAGTCAGCACAGCTGTCTACCAGAAAATATTAGAGCACTTCATGCTTCCCTCTGCCAACAAGCTTTTTGGAGATGGAAATTTCATTCACCAGCAGGACTTGGCACCTGTCCAAACTGCCAAAAGTACCAATACCTGGTTTAGAAACAACAGTATCACTGTGCTCAATTGGCCAGCAAACTGACCTTAACACCATAGAGAATCTATGGGGTATTGTGAAGAGAAAGATGAGAGACACCAGAAACAACAATGCAGAAGACCTTAAGGCTGCTATCAAAGCAACGTGGGCTTCCATAACACCTCAGCAGTGTCACAGGCTGACGGCCTCCATACCACATCGTATTGAAGCAGTAATTGATGCAAAAGGAGCCCTGACCAAGTATTGAATGCATTTACTGAACATACATTTTTGTAGGCCAACATTTCGGATTTTAAAATGAATTTTCAAGCTGGTGTTATGAAGTATTCTTAGTTACTGAGATAATGACTTTTGGGTTTTCATTGGCTGTAAGCCATAATCATCAATATTAATAGAAATAAACACTTGATATACAGTAGATCACTGTGTAATAACTCTATCTAATATATGAGTTTCACTTTTTATATTGAAGAACTGAAATAAATTAAAGGGACACTGTCACCTGAATTTGGAGGGAACAATCTTCAGCCATGGAGGCGGGGTTTTTGGGTGTTTGATTCAGCCTTTCCTTACCCGCTGGCTGCATGCTGGCTGCAATAATGGATTGAAGTTAATTCTCTGTCCTCCGTAGTACATGCCTGCACAAGGTGCAATCTTGCCTTGCGCAGGCGTGTACTATGGAGGACAGAGAATGGCTGAAGATTGTTCCCTCCAAATTCAGGTGACAGTGTCCCTTTAACTTTTTGATGATCTAATTCTGTGAGATGCACCTGTATGTATATGTGTGTTTTGAAGACTATTTCATTTGAAAACTATGTGTAAATTACTTAGAGAATTGCTCTATGTAGAAGCTCATGTTAAAATCGCATTGCAATCTGATAGCAATCGCACTTCATCCAGAGCAAACATCAGATGCTAAGTGTTAAAAATCGGACTATACGCGCATGACATTCGCATGACAATTGCATTACACTCGTGGGACTCGCGGCAGGGAGACTCGGACCAATTTTTCATATGTTTAGTGTGACTCCAGCCTAAAATGCAAAAAAGACAAACTCTTTATCAGCCCTTGAACTGGAATTACATATTTCTTCCCATTCATATAGGCCTGTATTCCTTATAGCGTTTTTGCTAGCAATCTGGCATAAAAATCTTTGATAACTCACACAAATATTGCACAACTTAAAGCTGCGCAATAAATTAGTGACTTGGGTGGGATGAGGATGGAACTCCCGTCCAATTGGGATGGAATTGGACAGCTCGTCCAATTCTTATTAAAATCTTGCTACAGTCACTGACAGGTGTAAGGTTTGTGGCACGGCACAGCACTTTTCAAAACAATCCTAATTGATTTAGAGGAATATGCCTCTTAATGAATCAGGCTCTTCTGTCTCTAGCATGCTGCTGTGAATAACGCTCATCTTAATGTTAAAGGGAACCTGTCACCTGAATTTGGCGGGACTGGTTTTGGGTCATATGGGCGGAGTTTTCGGGTGTTTGATACACCCTTTCCTTACTCGCTGGCTGCATGCTGGCTGCAATATTGGATTGAAGTTCATTCTCTGTCCTCCGTAGTACATGCCTGCACAAGGCAAGATTGCTTTGCGCAGGCATGTACTACGGAGGACATAGAATGAACTTCAATCCAATATTGCAGCCAGCATGCAGCCAGCAGGTAAGGAAAGGGTGAATCAAACACCCGAAAACTCCGCCCATATGACCCAAAACCAGTCCCGCCAAATTCAGGTGACAGAGTCCCTTTAAGAAAGGCTCAAAATGAATGAGTACAAATATTGCATGTTCTAATAAATAGTGTCTTTTTCACATTAAAATTGGAGAGCTGCTTTCATTTTTTTAACCCCTTTCTCACCTCGGACGGGATAGTACGTCCGAGGTCAGAACCCCCGCTTTGATGCGGGCTCCGGCGGTGAGCCCGCCTCAAAGCCGGGACATGTCAGCTGTTTTGAACAGCTGACATGTGCCCGCAATAGCGGCGGGTGAAATTGCGATTCACCCACCGCTATTAACTAGTTAAATGCTGCTGTCATATGCTGACAGCGGCGCTTCCGGCCGGGCGGCCGGAAATGAGAGCATCGCTGACCCCGGTCACATGATCGGGGGTCAGTGATGCTTCTGCAGAGTAACCATAGAGGTCCTTGAGACCTCTATGGTTACTGATCCCGGATAGCTGTGAGCGCCACCCTGTGGTCGGCGCTCATAGCACACCTGCAATTCTGCTGCATAGCAGCAATCTAATGATCGCTGCTATGTAGCAGAGCCGATCTAATGATCGCTGCTATGTAGCAGAGCCGATCGCGATGTGCCAGCTTTTAGCCTCCCATGGAGGCTATTGAAGCATGGCAAAAGTAAAAAAAAAAAAAAAAAGTGAAAAACAAGTGAAAAAATAAAAAAAAATAAAAGTTTATATCACCCCCCTTTCACCTCATTCAAAATAAATCAATAAAAAAAATCAAACCTACACATATTTGGTATCGCCGCGCTCAGAATCGCCCGATCTATCAATAAAAAAAGCATTAGCCTGATTGCTAAACAGCGTAGCGAGAAAAAAATTCGAAACGCCAGAATTACGTTTTTTTGGTCGCCGTGACATTGCATTAAAATGCAATAACGGCGATCAAAAGAAGGAATCTGCACCGAAATGATATCATTAAAAACGCCAGCTTGGCACGCAAAAAATAAGCCCTCAACTGACCCCAGATCATGAAAAATGGAGACACTATGGGTATCAGAAAATTGCGCAATTTTTTTTTTTTTTTTTTAGCAAAGTTTGGAATTTTTTTTCACCACTTAGATAAAAAAAAAACGAGTCATGTTAGGTGTCTATGAACTCGTAATGACCTGGAAAATCATAATGGCAGGTCAATTTTAGCATTTAGTGAACATAGCAAAAAAGCCAAACAAAGAACAAGTGTGGGATTGCACTTTTTTTTTGCAATTTCACCACACTTGGAATTTTTTTACCGTTTTCTAGTACTCGACATACTAAAACCAATGATGTTGTTCAAAAGTACAATTTGTTTTGCAAAAAATAAGCCCTCACATGGCCATATTGATGGAAAAATAAAAAAGTTATGGCTCTAGGAAGGAGGGGAGCGAAAAACAAACACGGAAAAACAGAAAATACCAAGGTCATGAAGGGGTTAATAGATAGATACAGTGGCATGTAAAAGTTTCAACACCCAAAATTACTGTTATTGCAAACAGTTAAACAAGTCGAAGATTAAATGATATTTAAAAGGACTAAAGTTAAAAATGACGCATTTCCTTTGTATTTTAGGCCAAAAAAATATATAGTGATTTTTTTACATTTTAAAAAGGAAACTATACAAAAGTTTGGGCACCTGTGGAGATTTGTGTGCTCAGATAACTTTGACCAAGGTTTCAGACCTCTTCGGGTTATGGCTTGTTCACTATAATCATTAGGAAAGGCCCGGTGTACAGTGCCTTGCGAAAGTATTCGGCTCCCTGGAACTTTTCAACCTTTTCCCACATATCATGCTTCAAACATAAAGATACTAAATGTAAATTTTTGATGAAGAATCAACAACAAGTGGAACACAATTGTGAAGTTGAACAAAATTTTTTGGTTATTTTAAATTTTTGTGGAAATTCAAAAACTGAAAAGTGGGGCGTGCAATATTATTCGGACCCTTTACTTTCAGTGCAGTAAACTCACTCACTCCAGAAGATTATCGTGGATCTCTGAATGATCCAATGTTGTCATAAATGCCTAATGATGATAAATATAATCCACCTGTGAGTAATCAAGTCTCCGTATAAATGCACCTGCTCTGTGATAGTCTCAGGATTCTGTTTGAAGCACAGAGAGCATCATGAAGACCAAGGAACACAACAGGCAGGTCTGTGATACTGTTATGGAGAAGTTTAAAGCCAGATATGGATACAAAATGATTTCCAAAATGTTAAACATTCCAAGGAGCACTGTGCAAGCAATCATATTGAAATGGAAGGAGTATCATACCACTGCAACTCTGCCAAGACTTGGCTGTCCCTCTAAACTTTCATCTCAAACAAGGAGAAGACTGATCAGAGATGCAGCCAAGAGGCCCATGTTCACTCTGGATGAACTGCAGAGATCTACAGCTTAGGTGGGACAGTCTGTCCATAGGACAACTATCAGTCGTACACTGCACAAATCTGGCCTTTCTGGAAGAGTGGCAAGAAGAAAGCCATTTCTCAAAGAGATCCATAAAAAGTGTCATTTAAAGTTTGCAACAAGCCATCTGGGAGACACACCGCACATGTGGAAGAAGGTGCTCTGGTCAGATGAAACCAAAATTGAACTTTTTGGCAACGATGCCAAACGACATGTTTGGTGTAAAGGCAACACAGCTCATCACCCTGAACACACCATCTCCACTGTCAAACATGGTGGTGGCAGCATCATGGTTTGGGCCTGCTCTTCTTCAGCAGGGACAGGGAAGATGGGAAGATGAATGGAGCCAAATACACGACCATTCTTGAAGAAAACCTGTTGGAGTCTGCATAAGATCTGAGACTGGATGGAGATTTGTCTTCCAACAAGACAATGATCCCAAACATAAAGCAAAATCTACAATGGAATGTTTCACAAATAAATGTATCCAGGTGTTAGAATGGCCAAGTCAAAGTGCAGACCTCAATCCAATCGAGAATCTGTGGAAAGAGCTGAAAACTGCTCTTCACAAACGATCTCCATCAAACCTCACTGAGCTCGAGCTGTTTGCCAAGGAAGAATGGGCAAGAATATCAGTCTCTCGATGTACAAAACTGAAGGAGACTTACAAAAGCGACTTGCAGCTGTAATCGCAGCAAAAGGTGACGCAACAAAGTATTAAGTTAAAGGGGCCGAATAATATTGCACGCCCCACTTTTCAGTTTTTGAATTTCCACAAATATTTAAATTAACCAATAAATTTTGTTCAACTTCACAATTGTGTTCCACTTGTTGATTCTTCACCAAAAATTTACATTTGGTATCTTTATGTTTGAAGCATGATATGTAGGAAAAGGTTGAAAAGTTCCAGGGAGCCGAAAACTTTCGCAAGGCACTGTATAAAAACCCAGCCTTCTCTAACCTTGTGCCAAAAAACAGCATCCATGGGTTCTTCTAAGCAGCTGCCTAGCACTCTGAACTTGAAAATGGTAGATGCCCACAAAACAGGAGAAGGATACAGGAAGATAGCAAAGTGTTTTTAAGTTGCTCTTTCACCAGTTTGAAATGTAATTAAGAAATTGCATTTAAGACAAACAGTGCAGGTCAAGATAAAGTCTGGAAGACGAAGCAAAATTTCGGTGAGAGCTGCTCGTAGGATTGCTAAAGAGGTAAATCAGAACTCCTGCTTGACTGCAAATAACCTTCAGAAAGATGTAGCAGACTCTGAGTTGTGGTGGCAAATTGTTTTACTGTTCAGAGAGACCTGCACAAATATGACATTCATTTCAGAGTCATCAGAAGATCTCAAACGTATCCTTGCCATAAAGTTCATATCAGAAGTATGCAAAAGAATATCTAAACAAGCCTAATGCATTTTGGAAACCAGTCCTGTGGACTGATGATGTTAAAATAGAACTCTTTGGCCACAATGATAAAAGATACCTGTAGAGAAAAAAGGGCACAGAATTTCAGGAAAGAACATCTCGATAACCATTTAAGGGAACCTGTCACCCCCAAAATGGAAGGTGAGCTAAGCCCACCGGCATCAGGGGCTTATCTACAGCATTCTGGGATGCTGTAGATAAGCCCCCGATGTAACCTGAAAGATGAGAAGAAGAGGTTATATTATACTCACCTGGGCAGGTGATCCAATCCGATGGGCGTCGCGGCCCGTTCCGGGGCCTCCCATCTTCTTACGATGACATCCTTTTCTTGTCTCCATGCTGCGGCTCTGGCGCAGACGTACTTTGTCTGCCCTGTTTAGACTACCTCAAAATGTGCAAGCTGATGGTTTTATAACGGTCCTCACAGTCCCGTGATCTGAACATCATTGAAAATTTGTGGCTAGACGTCAAAATAGCAGTGCATGCAAGACGACCCAGGAATCTCACAGAACTGGAAGAATTTTGCAAGGGAAAATGGATGAAAATCCCTCAAAAAAGAATTGAAAGACTCTTGTCACGCTACAAAAAGCGTTTACAAGCTGTGATACTTGCAAAAAAGGTGGGTGATACTTGCAAAAAAGGTGGGTGCTACTAGGCACTAACCATACAGGGTTCCCAAACTTTCATCTTCGACTTGCTTAACTGTCCACAATAACAGGGGGTGCCCAAACTTTTACATGCCACTGTAGATGTTAGAGAGATGGAGAGTTTCAAGACTTTCTTCTCTTCAAAAATCAAGGCTGAAGGCCACTTTAATTATTTATAGGAGCTGTGAGACCAAAGAAAACCATTGCTCTTCATCATCCTGGGCCCTAGACGGGCTTAAAAAACAATAAAGCACTTGTAAGCGACTGAGAATATATAAGAAGAGCTGATACTTCCCAGGATTCCAAGTGCAATTATTCATTGTAAGCCAGTGCCTTGTTTTCACCTTCCCTCCTACTTCTCTATGGCCTTTGAAGCACAGCAAGCGTTACCTTGTGCCTTTTAAACAAGGGCAATCTTATTTCAAGAAATGTTCTCTTCTTTGGTCACAATCTATAATGAACTATTGTGAAGACCGAAGGGATGTGTCTCATTAAGGAAAATCTTCACTTCTTTTAAGGCTACATGAAATGACCAGGTCAAATTTGTGTTATTCCCTTTACTGCGCAAAAGTGCTAATAGATATAATGGAGTAATGAGTTCAATGGCTTAATGACACAGAACTTGCATTTCTTTATAAATGCTTGATTTTCCCACCTTTGCTGAATAATTCAATGGTTCATTTACCAAACTTTGCAACCAAACTTGAACTGTACTTTGAATCACTTAACATATTTATCCATTGCAGCCTCTAAAAGGAGGTCAAAAAGGAGCAAAGAGGAGCAGACAAATGCATTATTTGCTGTAATTAAAAAGTGCAAGTAATTCTCCTATTGTATAATGCAACTTGAAAAGTATCATGAACAGGACCTGTTATTACTTCTCTATACAATGGCACCATCTAGTGGAGATTATAGATATAGACATGCTTACATCAACTGATGAGTATTTCATTAATATTTTAATAGTACAGTATCTTTGATAATTATTTATGGAGATGACAAAATATTATTCTACAATAAATCTGGAAATTAACTTTTTTTTTATCTAGGTTTTATTGACTTCATTGTGGAGCCTACATTTACTGTGTTAACAGACATGACAGAAAAGATTGTAATTCCATTAATTGACGAGGCTTCACGGTCTGGGCTCACGGGATTTAGGCGATCTAGGTAAGATGTTCTTGATCATTTAAATGTAAAAAAAATCTATAGCTAAAAGAGCCTTATTATATGTAGAAAGCTCTCCCCTTTTTTTTTTGAGGGACAAGTTGTAGTTTTGTATTACACTACTCTTCTTACCACATATTGTTCTAAAAAATGTGGAAAAAGTTACAAGTGATGTGAAATTGTGAATAAAATATCGCTATTGTTCTAGGGGTTTTGTTTTCATGGAGTTCATTGTGTGACAAGGTCAAGGCGATAATAGTAATAGCAATCTTATCAGGTTTTACTTTATATTTAAGCTGTTAAAAAATTCAGAACCTTGAAAAAAAATATTTTTCCGTCATTTTCTGAGATCTGCAGCTTTTGTTTATTGTTCTAACTATATACAGTAGCTATGTGTTGGCTTCTTCTTTGCTTCCTGAGCTGTAATTTTATTTTTTATTACATGCAACATTCTGATTGATTTTTATTGTATTTTTTAAGCTCGCCTGTGCGCATGTTCCCCGACCATCACAGTGCTGAATACTGGTGGCCAGAGAAAGGTGCCGGGCAACCGCAGTCGTAGCATAGTTAGTACTTTTTTTTTCAAATTGTGCCACCCAGGGAAGCAAGAGGTACCGCGATAGCCCGGTACTTACCCTTGCCTATCCATTGTACCTGGCAAGCACACAGCACTTAGTGACATGTGGGGAAATTGTATGTCACAGATAGTTAAGAGGTTACATTGTTCTTGCTTCATGTGTATATTGAAAACAATAGAAAGCGAATACATTTTGCTAATAAACCTATTAATTGGGGTTGAATCATTTTGATTGCAGCTGTATCTTAGAGGAGGGTCGTATATGAACCTACTCTTTGTTAACACACATTGTTGACCTCTTTGTTACATAGAGGCTGCTTTCTCACTTGTTGAATTACTGTCTCAGCTTGAACAGCATAACCCCCTCAGAAGTTAAAAGATCAAGTGTGAAGAGCACTGGATCAGAAGGAAGTGCCTCTTTGAACTGTTCAATACTCACTGTGGACTTCAAAAGTTTTAAAAACACTTGGTATGAAGTAGTGCAACAGAACAGAGAAAAGTGGAAGACACAGGCAGCCAAAGGTAAGAAGTCATGTGAATAATTCACTCACTTATAATGTATTTACTAGGTATTCTGTACATGTACAGATGAGGTTTAACAATGATAAATGTAAGGTTATACACATGGGAAGAAGGAATCAATATCACCATTACACACTGAACGGGAAACCACTGGGTAAATCTGACAGGGAGAAGGACTTGGGGATCCTAGTTAATGATAAACTTACCTGGAGCAGCCAGTGCCGGGCAGCAGCTGCCAAGGCAAACAGGATCATGGGGTGCATTAAGAGAGGTCTGGATACACATGATGAGAGCATTATACTGCCTCTGTACAAATCCCTAGTTAGACCGCACATGGAGTACTGTGTCCAGTTTTGGGCACCGGTGCTCAGGAAGGATATAATAGAACTAGAGAGAGTACAAAGGAGGGCAACAAAATTAATAAAGGGGATGGGAGAACTACAATACCCAGATAGATTAGCGAAATTAGGATTATTTAGTCTAGAAAAAAGACGACTGAGGGGCGATCTAATAACCATGTATAAGTATATAAGGGGACAATACAAATATCTCGCTGAGGATCTGTTTATACCAAGGAAGGTGACGGGCACAAGGGGGCATTCTTTGCGTCTGGAGGAGAGAAGGTTTTTCCACCAACATAGAAGAGGATTCTTTACTGTTAGGGCAGTGAGAATCTGGAATTGCTTGCCTGAGGAGGTGGTGATGGCGAACTCAGTCGAGGGGTTCAAGAGAGGCCTGGATGTCTTCCTGGGGCAGAACAATATTGTATCATACAATTATTAGGTTCTGTAGAAGGACGTAGATCTGGGGATTTATTATGATGGAATATAGGCTGAACTGGATGGACAAATGTCTTTTTTCGGCCTTACTAACTATGTTACTATGTTACTGATTGTAATGAGGAGATGAGATTTGCTTTCCCTCTATAGCTGAGTAGAGGGCTATGAGATTTATGATGACGTGTTCCTATTATGGTCAAATACAACTGAGGACGCTCATTCTTTTGCTCATGAATTTATGAAATTTATCTCCATCAATTGTTCTGAGTCCCATGTCGCTTTTCTGTATTCAATTCTATCCAAAGACACTGGGGGAAACATTGTTACAACTATTCATTTCATAATGTAGATGTAAATTGGTATCTTGGGAACAGTTATTTTGCGAAATGGATCAAAAATATACGTAACAGCCACTGTTAGTGGATTCATAAGAATTGTACAAAGACGGTGATTTTTATAAACAATTCGAATCCTAAAAAAATAATTTTTATGCAAAATTTATCCCTTCTTGAGTCGTTTAAAAAGACAAAACGTTTCAACCAGTCTGACTGTCTTAAAAAGGAGAAGGAAAAAAATATTGTTAAGACTGGAACAAAAAGAAACTGACCCTTTGAATATTGATAATAGGTTTAAAGGGATTGTCCTGGTTTTTCACCAAAGTCTGCAGTCACTGTATATGATTCCATACTTATGAATCCTCACAGCATGCGCAGCACACATTGTAAGGTCAGGCAGTCATGTGGCCACTATTATGTGGTAATGTGATATGCATACGACCTTCCTTCCATCCTTCACACAATACAAATGAATTATATTGCTTAGTCAGAATGTAGCTGGGAGTTTGCATATCGTATAATTGCGGTCACATGACCTGCCTGTCCCGCTGCCGGCACACTAGAACCCTCTCTGCGCTCTGTGAGAGTTCACAAGTCTGCAGTGTCATAGAGTGACTGCCAACTAATGTGCTATACCTAGAAAACCTGTTTCAAATACAGTTTTATCACCACTTTTAATTGGGCTTTTAATCCCTTCATGATGCAGCCAATTTCCGTTTTTGCATTTCCGTTTTTTCTTCCCCCATTTCCCAGAGCAATAGCTTTTTTTTTATTTTTTTGTCCTCATAGACATATCAGGTTTTTTTTTAGCGGGATGAGTTGTACTTTTGAATGACACCATGCATTTTACCACATAGTGTACTCAAAAAAGGAAAACAAATTCCAAGCGTGGTGGAATTGTGAAAAAAAACCCACAATTCTGACAGTTCTCAGAGAATTGTTTTCTCAGTGTTCATTTTGTGGTAAAATAACTATGCAATATGATTTTCCTCATCAATACTAGGGTTGAGTGAAACGGGTCGAACATTTTCAAAAGTCGCCGACTTTTGGCGAAGTCGAGTTTCATGAAACCCGATCCGACCCCTGTGCGTGGTCGGCCATGCGGTACGCGACTTTCGCGCCAAAGTCGCGTTTCAATGACGCGAAAAGCGCCATTTCTCAGCCAATGAAGGTAAACGCAGAGTGTGGGCAGCGTGATGACATAGGTCCTGGTCCCCACCATCTTAGAGAAGGGCATTGCAGTGATTGGCTTGCTGTCTGCGGCGTCACAGGGGCTATAAAGGGGAGTTCCCGCCGACCGCCAGGTTACTGCTGCTGATCTGAGCTCAGGGAGAGGTTGCTGCCGCTTCGTCAGAAGCAGGGATAGCGTTAGGCAGGGTCCATTAACCACAAAACCGCTTGTGCTGTAGCGATTTCCACTGCCCAACACCACCTTCGGTGTGCAGGGACAGTGGAAACTCCTTTTTTTTTTTTTTTCCTCAGCGCTGTAGCTCATTGGGCTGCCCTAGAAGGCTCCCTGATAGCTGCATTGCTGTGTGTACGCCGCTGTGCAAACCAACTGCTTTTTTCAAAGCACAAATCCTCTTGTTCCTTCCTTTCTGCACAGCTATCTTGTTTGTTTGTCCACACTTTTTATTTAATTTGTGCATCAGTCCACTCCTTATTGCTGCCTGCCATACCTGGCTGAGATTACTGCAGGGAGATAGTAATTGAAGGACAGTTCCTTTTTTTTTTTTTTTTTTTTTTTTGTGGGAGATTAAGATTGACATTTCTGCTAGAGTGCCATCTCTGTCTGTGTCATCTCTCACTCAGTGGGCCATAGAAAGCCTATTTATTTTTTTGCTTGATTTGGGTTCCAAAATCTACCAGAAAAAATCACAACATCAATCAGTGGGAGAAAAATATTGGCCTCAGGGCTTGTGTGCCACTCCTTACTCCTGTGTGTGCCATCTCTCACTCAGTGGGCCATAGAAAGCCTATTAATTTTTTTGCTTGATTTGGGTTCTAAATTCTACCTGAAAAAATCAATAAATCAATCAGTGGGAGATTAATATTGGCCTTTGAGCTTGTGTGCCAGTCCTAAGCGTGCCATCTCTCTCTCTCTCTCTCTCAGATAGTGGGCCATAGAAAGCCTATTTTTTTATTATTTTATTGGGTTTATAAATTTACCCTGGAAAAAAAAAAAAAGTGGGAGATTAATATTGGCCTCTGGGCTTGTGTGCCAGTCCTGAGCGTGCCATCTCTCTCACAAATAGTGGGCCATAGAAAGCCTATTTATTTTTTTGGTTGATTTGGGTTCATAATTCTACCTGAAAAAATCAATCAATCAATCAGTGGGAGATTAATATTGGCCTCTGGGCTTGTGTGCCAGTCCTGAGCGTGCCATCTCTCTCACAAATAGTGGGCCATAGAAAGCCTATTTATTTTTTTGGTTGATTTGGGTTCATAATTCTACCTGAAAAAATCAATCAATCAATCAGTGGGAGATTAATATTGGCCTTTGGGCTTGTGTGCCAGTCCTAAGCGTGCCATCTCTCTCTCTCAGATAGTGGGCCATAGAAAGCGTATTTATTATTATTTTTTTTATTGGGTTTATAAATTTTCCCTGGAAAAAAAAAAATGGGAGATTAATATTGGCCTCTGGGCTTGTGTGCCAGTCCTGAGCGTGCCATCTCTCTCACAAATAGTGGGCCATAGAAAGCCTATTAATTTTTTTGCTTGATTTGGGTTCCAAAATCTACCAAAAAAATCACTAAATCAATCAGTGGGAGATTAATATTGGCCTCTGGGCTTGTGTGCCACTCCTGACTCCTGTGAGCGTCATCTGTCACTCAGTGGGCCCTAGAAAGCCTATTTTTTGTTTTATTTGTTTTCTAAATTCTCCCTGAAAAAATCATTTTATTTTCTTTGGTTTCTAAATTATTCCTGAAAAAAATCATTTTTTTTGTATTTTTTTTTCTCTAAAGTCTCCCTGAAAAAAAAAAAAAAAAAAAAATCTGTGGGAGATTCATATTGCCCCTTCTGCTTGTGTGCCAGTCTTGACTCCTGGGTGTGCCATCTCTCTCTCTCTCCCCAATTGTGGGCCATAGAAAGCCTATAAATTTTTTTGCTTGATTTGGGTTCCAAAATCTACCAAAAATAATCACTAAATCAATCAGTGGGAGATTAATATTGGCCTCTGGGCTTTTCTGCCACTCCTGACTCCTGTGTGCGTCATCTGTCACTCAGTGGGTCCTAGAAAGCCTATTTTTTGTTTTATTTGTTTTCTAAATTCTCCCTGAAAAAATCATTTTATTTTCTTTGGTTTCTAAATTATTCCTGAAAAAAATCATTTTTTTTGTATTTTTTTTTCTCTAAAGTCTCCCTGAAAAAAAAAAAAAAAAAAAAATCTGTGGGAGATTCATATTGCCCCTTCTGCTTGTGTGCCAGTCTTGACTCCTGGGTGTGCCATCTCTCTCTCTCTCCCCAATTGTGGGCCATAGAAAGCCTATAAATTTTTTTGCTTGATTTGGGTTCCAAAATCTACCAAAAATAATCACTAAATCAATCAGTGGGAGATTAATATTGGCCTCTGGGCTTTTCTGCCACTCCTGACTCCTGTGTGCGTCATCTGTCACTCAGTGGGCCCTAGAAAGCCTATTTTTTGTTTTATTTGTTTTCTAAATTCTCCCTGAAAAAATCATTTTATTTTCTTTGGTTTCTAAATTATTCCTGAAAAAAATCATTTTTTTTGTATTTTTTTTTCTCTAAAGTCTCCCTGAAAAAAAAAAAAAAAAAAAATCTGTGGGAGATTCATATTGCCCCTTCTGCTTGTGTGCCAGTCTTGACTCCTGGGTGTGCCATCTCTCTCTCTCTCCCCAATTGTGGGCCATAGAAAGCCTATTAATTTTTTTGCTTGATTTGGGTTCCAAAATCTACCAAAAAAAATAACTAAATCAATCAGTGGGAGATTAATATTGGCCTCTGGGCTTGTGTGCCACTCCTGACTCCTGTGTGCGTCATCTGTCACTCAGTGGGCCCTAGAAAGCCTATTTTTTGTTTTATTTGTTTTCTAAATTCTCCCTGAAAAAATCATTTTATTTTCTTTGGTTTCTAAATTATTCCTGAAAAAAATCATTTTTTTTGTATTTTTTTTTCTCTAAAGTCTCCCTGAAAAAAAAAAAAAAAAAAAAAAATCTGTGGGAGATTCATATTGCCCCTTCTGCTTGTGTGCCAGTCTTGACTCCTGGGTGTGCCATCTCTCTCTCTCTCCCCAATTGTGGGCCATAGAAAGCCTATAAATTTTTTTGCTTGATTTGGGTTCCAAAATCTACCAAAAAAAAAAACTAAATCAATCGGTGGGAGATTAATATTGGCCTCTGGGCTTGTGTGCCACTCCTGACTCCTGTGTGCGTCCTCTCTCACTCAGTGGGCCCTACAAAGCCTTTTTTTTTTTTTTTTTCCTAAATTCTCCCTGAAACAATCATTTCATTTTATTTGTTTTATAAATTCTTCTGTAAAAAATAATTTTTTTTTAATTTTTTTTTTTTCTGAAGTCTCCCTTTTAAAAAAAACAAACACAAATCAGTGGGAGATAAATATTTACATTTGCGCTTCAGTGACAGTCCTGCGTGTGTGCCATCTCATTTGTTGCCAACAACAACAGAGTGTGTAACATTGTGGCTGATTTTCGTTGTGGTCTCACCCACCTGTAAAGGGGTAGCTAAATCATACTGAAGTTATAGCTCACCGTGTAAGTTGTGTGACAGCAACAAATACCGTTCGTTTGGTAACGTTTTTAAAACAATGAGGAAGTCTGGTGGAAGAGGTCGTGGCCGGGGGCGTTCATTGTCAGCTGGTAATGAGGTTAGTGGTAGTGGTGGAGCATCAGGTGGTCGTGGGAAAAAAAATATTGCACCTAAGTCTGGAGCTGTGGAGCCAGGTTCGTCGTCTGCCTACACAAGGCCTCGAACCCTCCCTTTTCTGGGAGTAGGAAAACCGCTTTTAAAGCCGGAGCATCAAGAGCAAGTTTTGGCTTATCTTGCTGACTCAGCCTCTAGCTCTTTTGCCTCCTCTCGTGAAACTGGTAAAAGTAAAAGCAGCGCGTCGTTAGTGGATGTTCACGGTCAGGGACAAGTCGCTTCCTTGTCCTCTTCAGCAAAAACAACAACAGAGAAGAGTGCAGCAGGCGACACAACGGGTTACTCCATGGAGCTCTTTACACATACCGTCCCTGGCTTAGAAAGTGAAGCAGTTAACAGTCCATGCCCATTACAAGTTGAATCTGACATGGAGTGCACTGATGCACAGCCACAGCCAGACTACTATGCTGGTCCTTTGACTCAGACCACAACATTGCCCTCGCAGGGTGCTGATCAAGAATCAGACCCTGATGAGACTATGTTGCCCCATCACGAACGCTATACCACCGACCGACACGGTGACACAGACGAAGTTGCACATGAGCTACAAGAAGAGGTAATAGATGACCCAGTTCTTGACCCCGATTGGCAGCCATTGGGGGAACAGGGTGCAGGCGGCAGCAGTTCTGAAGCGGAGGAGGAGGGGCCGCAGCAGGCATCAACATCGCAACAGGTTCCATCTGCCGGGCCCGTATCTTGGCCAAAACGCGTGGCAAAGTCAAAACCTGTTGGAGGACAGCGTGGCCATCCGGTTAAAGCTCAGTCTGCAATGCCTGAAAAGGTATCCGATGCTAGAAAGAGTGCAGTCTGGCATTTTTTTAAACAACATCCAATTGATCAGCACAAAGTAATCTGTTAAAAATGTTCAACTACCTTAAGCAGAGGGCAGAATCTGAAAAGTCTCAATACAAGTTGCATGCATAGACATTTAACCACCATGCATTTGCAAGCTTGGACTAACTACCAAACGTCCCTTAAGGTTGTAGCACCCTCGGCCAATGAAGCTACTCATCAACGCAACATCCCTTCCGGCAGTGTAGGGCCACCATTTTCTGCACCACCTGCAGTATCTGTGCAGGTTTCTTTGCCAGGCCAAAGCAGTCAGGGTCAGGGAATCTCCAGTTTCGTAGTAGGAAACACTGCATCTAGGGCACCGGCGGCAACAATACCATCTCCCACCGTCTCTCAGTCTGCCATGTCCACCGGCACCCCCGCTAGTTCCACGATCTCCAGCTCTCCAGTCCAGCTCACCCTACATGAGACTATGGTTAGAAAAAGGAAGTACTTAGCCTCGCATCCGCGTACACAGGGTTTGAACGCCCACATAGCTAGACTAATCTCGTTAGAGATGATGCCCTACCGGTTAGTTGAAAGCGAAGCTTTCAAAGACCTGATGGACTACGCTGTACCACGCTACGAGCTACCCAGTCGACACTTTTTTTCCAGAAAAGCCATCCCAGCCCTCCACCAGCATGTTAAAGAGCGCATCGTCCATGCACTCAGGCAATCTGTGAGCACAAAGGTGCACCTGACAACAGATGCATGGACCAGTAGGCATGGCCAGGGACGTTACGTGTCCATCACGGCACACTGGGTAAATGTGGTGGATTCAGGGTCCACAGGGGACAGCAAGTTTGGGACAGTTCTGCCTAGCCCACGGTCTAGGAAACAGTTGGCTGTAGCCGTTCGCACCCCCTCCTCCTCCTCCTCCTCCTCGTCCTCCTGCAGAAGCGAGAGCTCGTCCACAGACCACAGTCGCACAACCACTCCATCCGCAGCTGCCACTGTTGCACACCAGGTCTCCCATTATGGGGCAGCTACTGGCAAACGTCAGCAGGCTGTATTAGCTATGAAGTGTTTGGGCGACAACAGACACACCGCGGAAGTTCTGTCCGAGTTCTTGCAGCAAGAAACGCAGTCGTGGCTGGGCACTGTAGATCTTGAGGCAGGCAAGGTAGTGAGTGATAACGGAAGGAATTTCATGGCTGCCATCTCCCTTTCCCAACTGAAACACATTCCTTGCCTGGCTCACACCTTAAACCTGGTGGTGCAGTGCTTCCTGAAAAGTTATCCGGGGTTATCCGACCTGCTCCTCAAAGTGCGTGGACTTTGCGCACATATCCGCCGTTCGCCTGTACACTCCAGCCGTATGCAGACCTATCAGCGTTCTTTGAACCTTCCCCAGCATCGCCTAATCTTAGACGTTGTTACAAGGTGGAACTCAACACTGCACATGCTTCAGAGACTGTGCGAACAGAGTCGGGCTGTTATGTTTTTGTGGGAGGATACACATACACGGGCAGGCAGTAGGATGGCAGACATGGAGTTGTCAGGTGTGCAGTGGTCGAAGATTCAAGACATGTGTCAAGTCCTTCAGTGTTTTGAGGAATGCACACGGCTGGTTAGTGCAGACAACGCCATAATAAGCATGAGCATCCCCCTAATGTGTCTGCTGATGCAAAGTTTGACGCACATAAAGGATCAGGCGTCTGCACCAGAGGAAGAGGAAAGCCTTGATGACAGTCAGCCATTGTCTGGTCAGGGCAGTGTACAGGACGAGGTAGCGGGCAAAGAGGAGGTGGAGGATGAGGAGGATGATGGGGATGAGTATATTTTTAATGAGGAAGCTTTCCCGGGGTCATTGGAAATTGGTGGCGTGGCAAGGGCGGGTTCTGGTTTTTTGAGGGACACAAGTGACGTAGATTTGCCTGCAACTGCCCCTCAACCAAGCACAACCGCAGATTTGACAACTGGAACTTTGGCCCACATGGCGGATTATGCCTTGCGTATCCTCAAAAGGGACACACGCATTACAAAAATGATGAACGATGACGATTACTGGTTGGCCTGCCTCCTTGATCCTCGCTATAAAGGCAAATTGCAAAATATTATGCCACATGAGAACTTGGAACTAATATTAGCAACAAAACAATCAACTCTTGTTGACCGTTTGCTTCTGGCATTCCCTGCACACAGCGCCCGTGATCTTTCTCACACGAGCTCCAGGGACCAGCAGACCAGAGGTGTTAGAGGGGCAGAAATCAGAAGTGGCGTTGGCCAGAGGGGTTTTCTGACCAGGTTGTGGAGTGATTTTGCTATGACCGCAGACAGGACAGGTACTGCAGCATCAATTCAAAGTGACAGGAGACAACATTTGTCCAGTATGGTTACAAACTATTTTTCATCCCTTATCGACGTTCTCCCTCAACCGTCATTCCCATTTGATTACTGGGCATCCAAATTAGACACCTGGCCAGAATTGGCAGAATATGCATTGCAGGAGCTTGCTTGCCCGGCAGCTAGTGTCCTATCAGAAAGAGTATTCAGTGCTGCAGGTTCAATACTAACTGCAAAAAGGACTCGTCTGGCTACCCAAAATGTAGATGATCTAACCTTCATTAAAATGAACCACAACTGGATTTCGAAATCTTTTGCCCCACCTTGCCCGGCTGACACCTAACTTTCCTATGAAAAGGTCTTGCCTGTGGACTCTTCTGAATGACTTTTCCAATCTCGTAATTTTCTGCACCTGATTGTCCAGCATACGACATGTTTACTCCTAACAAAATGGCCAAACTCCCCACACGGGGCCGTGGTATCGCCACTTTGCGCCAGCACCCGTGAGAGTGCTGTTTGTCTGAAGAGGTGGGTGTGCCCGCTTTTGGTCGACGGCACTGCCACTGGGTCCCTCCTAGTACAATAAAGTGTCTCTGGCGGTGGTGGTGCGCACCCAACGTCAGACACACCATTGTAATATGAGGGGCCCTGGGCCTGTACCGCCGGCCACAAGACAGTTCCCCCCCCCAGCTCAAACAGTGCTCTACCACTAGCAAAATTATCTCTCACAGCTTCACCAATGTTTAGTCTATGCGCTGACATCCTTCAATGCATGGCACTGACAATACCATTGTTTTGACATTTTTGTTATGTTAGGCCTTCGAAGCCTGTCTGCGGTCCGTTCTTTCTACAACTACTACACTGACCAGGCCACTGCTGGCCGTGTTCCCTTGGAACCAATTTAAACTTGCCTACAGCCAGCCCAATTTTGTTATGTTAGGCCTTCTTAGCCTGTCTGCCGTCACTCCTTCCACTAGACTTCCACTGACCAGACCACTGTTGCCCGTGTACCCCTGGAACCAATTTTAAATTGCCAACAGCCAAATGTTATTATGTTAGGCCTTTGATGCCTGTCTGCCGTCACTCCTTCCACTAGACTTCCACTGACCAGACCACTGTTGCCCGTGTACCCCTGGAACCAATTTTAAATTGCCAACAGCCCAATGTTATGATGTTAGGCCTTTGATGCCTGTCTGCCGTCACTCCTTCCACTAGGCCTCCACTGACCTGTCTACTGCTGCCCGTGTTCCCATGGAACCAATTGTAAATTGCCTACAGCCAGCCCATTTTATTACGTTAGGCCTTCGAAGCCTGTCTGCGGTCCCTCCTTCCACTAGGCCTCCACTGACCTGTCTACTGCTGCCCGTGTTCCCCTGGAACCAATTTTAAACTGCCTACAGGCAGCCCAATTTATTATGTTAGGGCTTCGAAGCCTGTCTGCGGTCCCTCCTTCCACTAGGCCTACACTGACCTGTCTACTGCTGCCCGTGTACCCCTTGAACCAACATCATAAAATAAAAAAAAAAGTATTTTGCTTATAAAAAAGAAAATACTGGTGAGATATCAAATGCAGACATTTTAACATTAAAAACAAACACACAACTAAAATCTGGTACAGTACTAAAAATGGCCACCAGCTACAATTACTTTATCCTGCAAGTATTTAACTGAAAGGTTTTTTAAATTGAAAACACAGATATGGCATCCACCGAGTGTTGTCCTGTCGCGTCTTCTTTATATTATTGCCGAGAAGATGCAAAACAATGAAAATAATAAAATCATTAATTACCAAAATAATAGAGAAAGTCAACACCACATTGCAAATAAACATTCATTCCAAATAAAGAAGCAGGGCGCGTCCGAGGGTGAGTATATACCTAATAAGAATATAATCACCCTCGGACGCGCAATGTTTATTTCCAACAGCCTTCCTTCCTAAGAATCAGCCCTTCCGTGGTGTAGAGAGACGTTGTGTTACACTCCAAGGTGTTCCCCAGGTTGCCTTTCCTGAGCTTCGATCTTCATGCTCTCGTTTAGTAGTTGTCGGAAACTACGCTGCATTAGGCCTACAAATTGGGTATGGGGTGTAGAGAGAGGGTTTGTTACACTCCAAGGTGTTCCCCAGGTTGCCTTTCCTGAGCTTCGATCTTCCGGCTCTCGTTTAGTAGTTGTTGGAAACTACGCTGCATTAGGCCTTCAAATTGGGTATGGGGTGTAGAGAGAGGGTGTGTTACACTCCAAGGTGTTCCCCAGGTTGCCTTTCCTGAGCTTCGATCTTCCGGCTCTCGTTTAGTAGTTCTTGGAAACTACACTGCATTAGGCCTTCAAATTGGGTATGGGGTGTAGAGAGAGGGTGTGTTACACTCCAAGGTGTTCCCCAGGTTGCCTTTCCTGAGCTTCGATCTTCCGGCTCTCGTTTAGTAGTTCTTGGAAACTACACTGCATTAGGCCTACAAATTGGGTATGGGGTGGAGAGAGATGGTGTGTTACACTCCAAGGTGTTCCCCAGGTTTCCTTGCCATTACTTCGGTCTTCCGACTCTCGTTTAGTAGTTGTAGAAAAGTACACTGCATTAGGCCTACAAAATGGGTATGGGGTGGAGAGAGATGGTGTGTTACACTCCAAGGTGTTCCCCAGGTTGCCTTTCCTGAGCTTCTATCTTCAGGCTCTCATTAAATTGTGGTTAAATGGAACAACTGCATTTGGCGTACTAGTTGGTTTGGGGCCTACTATCGGTGTCTGCCACTCCTTGCTGTTCTCCTGGTTTCCTGTCCTGAAATTCCATTTTCAGGCTCTCGTTAAGTAGTTGTTAATGTTAGACTGCATTTGGCCTACTAGTTGGGTTGGGGCCTACTATCGGTGTCTGCCACTCCTTGCTGTTCTCCTCCACTGAACAAAGCTGTGCCGCCTGTTTACTACGGTTGCCAATTTTGAACTGCATTTCGACTACTTACTGATTTGGCCCTACTCTCTGTGTCAGCCTCTCATTCCAGTTGTCCTCCACTGCAATGCCCCCTGGTTATTCCTGTGTTACCAATTTTGAACTGCATTTAGCCCACTTTATTCTTTGGGCCTATATCTGTGTTTCCACTTCATCGTGCCCATTGCCCAGCCAGTGATAGATGAGTCTGCTGGTACATTGACCCATAACGCAACATTCCCCGTGCATGCTACACAACAACATTGTGACCCTGCTGAAAGTCAGGTTGCTCTTCCCGCATACCATACCACCTTACACGGGGACAAAGAGGAAGGTGCAGATGAAAGTGCAGGTTCCTTCATCAGGTGGGGGGAGGAATACTAGTTGGCGACGTCACTGGCACAGGGCCTCTCATAGTACGCAAAAGTGTTGCTGCCGGTGGGAGGCGCCCCCGCCGTGCAAACACACCGCTGTACTTTGAGGGGCCCTGTGCCAGTGCCAATGCCAACAAGTGGGCCCCCCCTGCTTGCTCAGGATCACAGCACTTGCAAAGTTGAAATACTTACCTCTCCCTGCTCCACTGCCGTGACGTGGTCCAGATTTCCTGGGCCCACTAATTACTTGAACCAGCCCTACCTCACACAACTTTAGCCAAATGACCCCCAATTTCAAATGCCTTCCAATTATTATAAGGTAAATTACGCTTGACAAGCTTCATTAAGAAGAATGGATGGTTTTGACATTAAAATGGGCACTCTAGGTGTTTTCCTGGCCCCCACTCACTGCCGACTATGCTGCCCCATTGACTTGCATTGGGTTTCGTGTTTCGGTCGATCCCGACTTTTCGCCATAATCGGCCGATTTCACTCGACCCGACTTTTGAGATAGTCGGGTTTCGCGAAACCCGGCTCGACTCTAAAAAGGTCAAGGTCGCTCAACTCTAATCAATACAATTGTGGTGATACCAAAAATGTCCAGTTTTTTTTAATTATTTTAAGGGTGAAAAAAAATCAGAAATTTGCAAAAAAATATTTTTGAGGTTGTGTTGCCATTTTCCGAGGCCTGTAATAATTTTATTTTTTGGCAGACGGCGCTGTATGATGGCAAATTGTTTTGCAGGACAAGATGATGTTTTTATTAGTACCATTTTAGGATAGATGTGATTTTTTTGATCGCCTATTGCAGCATTTTTCCTGGAATTGCCAAGACCAAAGAAGCATAATTTGAATTTTTTCCGTTTATGGTGTTTGCCGTTCCAGCTAATTGTTCTTATATTTTGATAGACCGTTCATTTCTGTACATGGCGATGCCACATATGTGTATTTTTTAAATTCTATTTATTCTGAATTTGGGCAAAGGAGGGTGAATTGAACATTTTTTTCATACTTTTTAAAACTTTTTTCTCATCTTTTACTGTTCTTGTTAGACCCCTTAGAGAACTTGAAGATGCGATCGTCCGATCGCTTGGGCTATATACAACGATGGCACACCATCACTAAATATAGCAGAAATCTCCATTGATGCTCGACCACAGGCAGTGTTTTAAAGGAGCTTTGTAATGACAATAATGGGGGTCATTAGCTCGACCCCAGCTGTCGTGACACCCCATTGGCGATCATGTCATGAGCTCCGATCGTGTTGTGCCGATGATCTACATCGTGACTCCATGCCGAGAGATGGCAGCGGGGTCACCCAAGTATGGTGGCTTGTAAAGTCATGCCTTGAACAGGACCTGACATGCCTCCTACCTGTGTCTGATTGACAGCTCTAATGCCCTGCAATTCACAAGCGTTGCAGAGTATTAGATCTGCAATCAGACCAGGGAAATTTGATGTCTCATACTGGGACTACGTAGTAAAAAAAAGTTAAATAAAGTTTGTATACATGTGAAAAAAATTAATTGAAAGTACAAAAAAAAATGGAAAAATGTTTTGCAACTTTTTCACAAGAAAAAAAATAAAAGGAAAAAGAGTTCACAAATTTGGTATTGCCCCCTCTGGAACATTGCAATCTATAAAACTGTCATATTATTTAACCCGTTTGGTGAAGCTTGTAAAAAAATTTTTTTTTAAAACACAGCAAAATTATAGCTTTTTGTCATGTTGATAAACCAACCAAACCATTGGTTTCTACATATCATGTACTGGAAAAAAGGAAAAAAATTACAAGAGCAGTGAAATCGCAAAAAAAGTGCAATTCCACAGTTGTTGTTTTTTTTAACCATGTTCAATAAATGCTGAAACTGACCTGCTATTATGATTCTCCAGGTCATAACGAGTTCATAAACACCAAATATGTCTAGGGCTTTTTTTATTTAGGTGGTAAAAAATTCCAAACTTTGGTAAAAAAAATTAAATGGCTCAATTTTTTGAGACCCGTAGCGTCTCCATTTTTTGTGATCTAGGGCTGGGTGAGTGTTTATTTTTTGTTCGCCAAGCTGACGTTATTAATAACATTTTGGTGTAGATACAATCTTTTGATCGCCCGTTATTGCATTTTATTGCAATGTAGTGGCAACCAAAAAAACGTAAATCTGACGTTTTTAATTTTTTCTCGCTACGCCGTCTGGGTTAATTATATTTTTATATTGATAGATCGGGAGATTCTGAACGCAGTGATACCAAATATGTGTATATTTGTTCCGTTGCTGTTTTTTTTTTTTTGAATGGGGCAAAAGGGGGGTGATTTGAACTTTTATATATTTTTATTTTTTTAACAATTGTTTAATATTTTTTTGAACTTTTTGAATGCTTCAATAGTTTTCATGGGAGACTAGAAGCTGCAGCTGTCTGATCGTCTCTGCTACACACAGGCAATGATCAGATTGACTGTGTGTAGCAGAAATGCTCACTTGCTATGAGCACTGACCATCAGAGATTAACAGCAGCATTTAACTAGTTAACAGCCACACGTGGATCCCGATTCCACCCGCGGCTGTTGCGGGTATATGTCAGCTGTATATATCAGGGGGAGTCTGACATCGGTGTACTATAACTACTATAATAATGGTGCATCTTATAATCCGTTATAATGTTAGCTTATTTGAGGGGCCATTCCACAGAAGGCCAAGTCGCTGCTTCAAGAGGTTAGCAGCGGCAGGAGTGGGGCAATGCTTTGGTGGCTGGGCGCTCATGATATGTCGGCACCAGTGAGTGGAGTCCCCTTTCCTATTCTGTTCCCTGCTGTGGGCTTTGGGAAAGTGGCAGCAGGCCTACATCAGTCCCTCAATCGCCTCTTAATTTCAAGCAAATTTCATAGCTGTAAATACTGGCCTAGACTCTGATATCTAATCGATGTCCCATGACTGACTGCTTCTTTGCCATTTTAAAATGTTCTAGTGTGGGTCAATTGATCAGTCAACTACCTGTGTTACTATCCTTACATTTTTCTACCTTTAACAGTCTATGAAACTGATGTTTGTGTTACCTAACTGTGGCTGGGAAAAAAAATAATTGAGCTGTTGCATGAAGTATCATGGCTCCCAGCAAAGAAGGCTTACACCACTCCTTTACCCACCATGTTGTAATTTAAACTTGAATTCAATGGTCTAAATGCTGTCAAAGGCTCATGGATGACTGCTGCTGTGCCATCATAACATTTCTACTGTAAGTGAATTGATTAGTCAACTACCTGCGTTACTATCCTTAAATTTTCTAACATTGGTCGTCTACCAAGCTGATATTTGTGCCACCTGAGTGTGGTTGAGAAAAAAGCAGTTTGAGCTGTTGCATGACTTATCAGGGCTCCCAGCACATCAGGCTTAAGGCCCCTTCACATTAAGCGACGCTGCAGCGATACCGACAACGATCCGGATCGCTGCAGCGTCGCTGTTTGGTCGCTGGAGAGCTGTCACACAGACCGCTCTCCAGCGACCAACGATGCCGGTAACCAGGGTAAACATCGGGTTACTAAGCGCAGGGCCGCGCTTAGTAACCCGATGTTTACCCTGGTTACCATCCTAAAAGTAAAAAAAAACAAACACTACATACTTACCTAACGCTGTCTGTCCTCCAGCGCTGTGCTCTGCACTCCTCCTGTACTGACTGTGAGCACAGCGGCCGGAAAGCAGAGCGGTGACGTCACTGCTCTGCTTTCCGGCTGACCGACGCTCACAGCCAGTACAGGAGGAGAGCAGAGCACAGCGCTGGAGGACAGACGGCTGTAGGTAAGTATGTAGTGTTTGTTTTTTTTTACTTTTAGGATGGTAACCAGGGTAAACATCGGGTTACTAAGCGCGGCCCTGCGCTTAGTTACCCGATGTTTACCCTGGTTACCAGTGAAGACATCGCTGGATCGGTGTCACACACGCCGATCCAGCGATGTCAGCAGGAGTCCAGCGACGAAATAAAGTTCTGGACTTTATTCAGCGACCAACGATCTCCCAGCAGGGGCCTGATCGTTGGTCGCTGTCACACATAACGATTTCATTAACGATATCGTTGCTACGTCACAAAAAGCAACGATATCGTTAACAATATCGTTATGTATGAAGGTACCTTTACACTGATCCCTCACCCACCTTGTCTTAAATTAAACTTAAATTAAAAGTTGCTGCCCCAGACCCTGATATCTCATGCATTGCCAATGGCTGACTGCTGCTGTGCCATTTGCCTTCCACTGATAGTTAAATCATCCAATCTAGTACAGTGGCATGCTTAGCTGCCAGTATTTTGAGTGACAATTCAGCCTCCAGTCTGAGACTAGGAGGTGCTGAATTTCCTTCAGGTGTTCACTGTTCCTAGTGATTACTCACCTACTTAGCTAATCTGCCTGTCCCAGATAGCTGCAATCAGAAGTAGTTAATCTGCTGCACTCAAGTGGATGCAAAATGAAATATTTAATTCATGCAGCAGTGGTGGTGTGCTGCATCACTCTACAGGACAGCCCCGCTTGGCCTCCAGGACCCATACCCAAGCCCTCCCCCTACCTGGGTAACAGAGTGGCAGCATTTCAACTAACTGGAGTTTAAGCTTCTCCCCCTTTTTTTCCCTCCAATCTGGGAACAGCATATATATTTTCTCCAGCCTATGGTTAAGTTTAGCGATGTTTGAAAAAGACCAGGACTAGGTTGAAACGTTACTCGCTACTCGCTGCAGAACGTATTATCATTCACCAATTTTACATTATTATTTGTGGTGTGAATTTTCTAAACAAGAATTAAATGTTTCACTTTGCATCCACTTGAGTGCGGCTGATTAACTACTTGTGATGGTCTTTCGATGATTCCAGGTCAGTCAGCACCTATAATTTGTATGAGTCGTGTGCACCTTCCTTCTTTGCCAGATAGCTGCCAGTCATAACTTTCATGCTTCCGTTGAGAAACACGTGATGGTGTCTCCGCGGCTTTTCTACATGCATTTGCATATTTCCCTTAAGGGATGGGAGCAGTGTTCTGGATCACTGCGTTGAGAAACACGTGATGGTGTCTCCGCGGTGTTGGATGTTTTGATCTCCCCGAGGTCATTCATCCTTATGTTTATCGTCATAACTTTCAGCTCTGTGTGACTTGTCCTCTGTGCCTTTTACTCTGAATTCTGACATTCTGATATTTTGCTGCCGGACTCTGCATTTGCCTATTGACTACCCATTTGTATTACCCATTTTGTCTTGATGCTTTCTGACCTTGCAATTCTGATTATGGACCGTGACCTGACTATGTCTTTTGCCTTATGCTTTTGTATTTGACGAGCTCTCTTGTGTCTGACCCCGGATCTCTTGACTACCTAAGTCTCACAGCTTATATGTGGATAGTGACAAGCATCAAATTACAAATTATTTGGTGCGAAAAAGATGCGGATTTGGTGCCAAAAGCGCAGCAGATTTGTCAAAGGAAATTATGTCAGAAGGAGGAAGAGTGCATGGGCGGAGAATATAGAATAGTGCCCATCTTGCTTGAAGCACATCAACAATGGAGGTAGGACAAGGAAACAACATCACATTTTTTTTAAATAATATATTTTTATTTAGCTAACAAATCTGCAAACCAATCCTCATACAAATCTGCATGTAAATCTGCATCAAAAGCGCATAAAATCCACATAAAAAACGTGTGGAATTTCCAATACATTTTCTGCCAAGAGATGCAGAAACCACGCAGAAATTTTTGCAAGCAAATCCGCAACGTGCTCACATAACCTAAAGGTTAGTCATTTAGCTGATTAAATGTAAGCTAAATTCTTATAAGTAACGACAGTAACTCGATGAACTGCCCCTTCCAAAAAATGCCTCCATTCTTCAAAGGCCAATTTAACCACAAGTAACTTATGATTCCCAATATCATAATTTATTTCCACAGACAACATTTTTAAGAAAATGAAGCACATGGACGCAGAGTCAGTGTTGTTACCCTGCGATAAAATGTCCCCTACCACTAACTCCTAAGCATCCACCTCCACAGTGAAAGGATCTTGTAAATTGTATTGTATCAAAACAGGAGCAGATATGATGCACTCTTTTAATATTTCAAAAGCCCCAATGGTATCCGACGACCAAACCTTAGTGCGTGTGTTGGGGGTCGAGTTCCCGCCTTTGCACGGGTGGAATCTCGGGCCATCTCCCCTGCGGTCTCCCATTCTTCTCCTGCTGCAGTGGAGCCTGCTCAGCGGAGACATCAGTCCCAGCATCTCGCTCAGTCTGACTCTGTGCAAAGGGTTACTGCTGCCTTTCCAGCTTCTGCCATTATAGCCAGTAATGGGCAGCGGCGAGCAGACGTCTTTGGGACTAAGTCCTACTCTTCCCCTTCTTAGCATGTCCAGGGTAAGATCTCTCATTGGAGATCAAGGGTCACATGCTCATATACTGCAGCAAACCCCATTGGTCCTCTAGGAAGGTCCTGAAGGTGCTCAACTTCTGTGGCAGCCTCCCATTGGTCCTTCTGGGAAGGTCCTGTACTTGCTGCAGCTATAAAAGGTGCACATGAGTGCACAGCCATGTGCTAGTATCAATCTAAGTTATGTGCTCTGCGCCAGTGTGGTTATGTATGTATGTATTCAGGGACCCGGCTGAAATAAGCCCCTAGAATACCGGCACCTCCGGTGAGGAGATTGTGTGTTGTGTATGTATTCAGGGACCCCGCTGAAATATGCCAGTAGAATACCAGCTCCTCCGGTGAGGAGATTGTGTGTTTGCATGACCACTGACTGCTATCAGTTCGGCATTTAGCTTGTGCTTCTGTGAGTCTAACAGGGCGCAGTGCTTTCCTTTCACGGCTTTGATGCCCTCTCTCACTCCGTTGTGTCTTCTGAGGAAGAGGAAGGGGAGCCTCGGCTTATTGTCCCTTCTGAGAGCCTGAGAACCGTAGCTCCGGTTCCGCTAGAGTCAGTGCCTCCGGGCAAGACCTTTGTACCTATTAACTAGCGACTGGAGGTTCTCTCTTGGGCTCATTCATCCAGGGTGGGTGGACATTTTGGGACAAAGAGGACATCTGAGCTGCTGGTAAGGACGTACTGGTGGCCGCATATGGTCCGTGATGTCGGAGATTATATTCGGGCATGCGTCTCCTGCGCCAAAAATAAGTCTCCTCGACAACGGCCAGCTGGGTTACTTTATCCCTTGCCGGTGGCAGACAGGCCCTGGGAGATGGTTGGGATGGACTTTGTGGTGGGCTTGCCCAAGTCTCGTGGCTGTACCATCATTTGGGTTATTATCGATCATTTTTCTAAAATGGTGCACTTGGTGCCGCTTTCACGGCTAACTTCTGCATGGGCCTTGGGAGCGTTGTTTATAAAACACATCTTCCGCCTACACGGTATGCCGGACAAAATTGTCAGTGACTGGGGTCCCCAGTTTGCATCTCGGTTCTGGAGAGAGCTTTGTCGTTTTCTCAGCATTGAGTTGAATCTCTCTTCTGCATATCATCCCGAGACTAATGGGTTGGTAGAGAGGGCCAACCAGACCTTAGTCACATATCTGCAACATTTTGTCTCAGCCAGGCAGGATGACTGGGCATCCTTGCTATCGTGGGTGGATTTTGCGCTGAACAATGCTGTAGCCGACTCCACTGGACAGATCCCATTCCTCCTTAACTATGGTCAGCATCCACGGGTACCTATGCCTATGCCCGTGTCTTCCGCCGACTCCAGGGTGGCAGTCTGGGCTGTGGAGGCACGGGACATTTGGGACCGCACTCAGAATGCCATTCGGGCCTCCAGGGAGAGAATGAGGTCCTCCGCCGACGCACATCGGTGCCCCACTCCGACCTTTGCTCCAGGTGACTTGTTGTTGCTCTCCGCCCGTAGCATCAGGCTGCGAGTTGAGTCCACTAAGTTTGCACCTCACTACTTGGCCCCTTTCAAGGTCCTCAAACAGGTTAACCCTGTGGTCTACTGTTTGGCCCTTCCACCATGCCTGGGTATCACCGACACCTTTCATGTGTCCCTCTTGAAGCCAGTATACATGTCCCGGTTTTCCGAGTCATCTGCCGGGACATCGGGTTCGTCTACGGACGATTACGAGGTGAACGATATTTTGGAGCGCAAGGTGGTACGTGGCAAAAGATTGTATTTGGTGGACTGGAAGGGTTATGGTCCTGAGGACAGGTCCTGGGAGCCTGCTGAGTACATTTGGGCTCCGCAGCTCATTGGGGGGGTAATGTTAGGGGTCGAGTTCCCACCTCTGCACAGGGGGAATCTCAGGCCATCTCTGCTGCGGTCTCCCATTCTTCCCCTGCTGCAGTGGAGCCTGCTCAGCGGAGACGTCGGTCCCAGCGTCTCGCTCAGTCCGACTATGTACAAAAGGTTACTGCTGCCTTTCCAGCTTCTGCCATTGTAGCCAGTACTGGGCAGCGGCAAGCTGACGTCTTTGGGACTAAGTCCTACTCTTCCCCTTCTGAGCATGCCCAGGGTAAGATCTCTCATTGGAGATCAAGGGTCACATGCTCAGATACTGCAGCAAACCCCATTGGTCCTCTAGGAAGGTCCTGTAGGTGCTCAACTTCTGTGGCAGCCTCCCATTGGTCCTTCTGGGAAGATCCGGTACTTGCTGCAGCTATAAAAGGTGCGCATGACCGCACGGCCATGCACTAGTTTCAACGGCAACCAAAAATTTTAGCAATGGCTTTTTGCGTAGCTGTCTCCCTACGATGACCACTCAAGATGGAATCATGAAACTCCTGTAACAGATGCAATCTGCCCTTACAAAGGTACAAATAATTTGAACCCTGGAGTAACAGAAGGAGCCAGTGACTGGACTTTATATGTAAGGTGGTGGATCTCAAGGTTTGGTCACAGGATGCTATTAGGGCTTTTGAAAAATTAAAAGGATTTCATGTCTGGTAATGTTCTAATCCAACCCGATCTACAAGAACCATTTATTGTTGAGGTGGATGCTTAGGAGGTCGGGCTATGGGCTATTTTATTGCATGAGTCCAAAACTCAGACCAACCTGCGTTCATGTACTTTATTTTCTAAAACAAAATCTCGTCTATGGAAATAAATTATGGTGTTGGGAATCCTGAGTTTCTTTGCAGTTAAATAGGCCTTTTAGGAATGGAGACATGTTTTGGAGGGGATGGTTCATTGAGTTACTGTCATTACTGATCACAAGAATCTAGCTTATGTTGAATCAGCTAAACAATTAACCCTTAGACAGGACAGATGGTCCTTGTTTTGCTCTAGGTTTAATTTTTGTTTCTCATTCAGGCAGGGGTACAAGAATGTGAATGTCGATCTGAGAGTGGTGTGTTCTGAGCTTTCTTCAGGTGTTCTCTTTTCCTAGTGGATTCTCAGCTACTTAGATGTTTGTCCCAGATAGCAGCCACTCGTAGCTTTCAACTCTATGTATTTTTTCCTCTGTGCCTTGTACTCTGAAATCTGACATTCTTATATTTTGTTGCTGGACCCTGGATTTGTCCATTGACTACCTGTTTGTATTAGCCCTTTTGCCTTATGCACTCTAATCTTGGAATTTTGACTCTGGACTTTGACCTGACTACCATTTTTGCTTTTCCCCTTTTTTATATGATGAGTCCTCTTGGTATGTGAGCCTAAACCTCTTGATTACCTTAGCCTCATAGCTTCTCCATGAGTAACGAGTAGCGTCACACACAGCACATACATCCAACAAGTTTAGGACACACTTTAGAGTCATCACACAATCACAGCATATACATCAAACAAGCACAGTGTGCACGTTAGACACATCACAAGCATAATTCTTACATTACACAAGCACAGGACACACATCACACAGTCATAGCATACACACCAGACACCAGACCAGAGTACATGTTACTCAAGCACAATACAATCAATCTGACATTTGTAATTGTCAAATTTACAAATCAATCCAATCATGGAAGAAGGGTCCTAAATAACTACCGTATATACTCGAGTATAAGCCGACCCGAGTATAAGCCAACCCCCCTAATTTTGCCACAAAAAACTGGGAAAACTTATTGACTCGAGTATAAGCCTAGGGTGGAAAATGCAGCAACTACCGGTGAATTTCAAAAATAAAAATAGATGCTCCATACCGTTCATTATTGCCCCATAGATGTACCATAGAAAGGTGTGCCATATAGTGTTCTGCACTGTTCATTATTGCCCCATAGCTGTGCCATATAGTGCTCTGCACCGTTCATTATTGCCCCATAGCTGTGCCATATAGTGCTCTGCACCGTTCATTATTTCCCCATAGCTGTGCCATACAGTGCTCTGCACCATTCATTCTTGCCCCATAGCTGTGCCATATAGTGCTCTGCACCGTTCATTCTTGCCCCATAGCTGTGCCATATAGTGCTCTGCACCATTCATTATTGCCCCATAGCTGTGCCATATAGTGCTCTGCACCGTTCATTCTTGCCCCATAGCTGTGCCATATAGTGCTCTGCACGTTCATTCTTGCCCCATAGCTGTGCCATATAGTGCTCTGCACCGTTCATTCTTGCCCCATAGCTGTGCCATATAGTGCTCTGCACCGTTCATTCTTGCCCCCTAGCTGTGCCATATAGTGCTCTGCACCGTTCATTCTTGCCCCATAGCTGTGCCATATAGTGCTCTGCACTGTTCATTCTTGCCCCATAGCTGTGCCATATAGTGCTCTGCACCATTCATTTTTGCCCTATAGATGCTCCGTATAAAGCTGTGCCATTGCTGCTGCAATAATAAAAAAAAATGCCATACTCACCTCTCTTGCTTGCAGCTCCCCAGCGTCCTGTCCCGGCGTCTCTCTGCACTGACTGATCAGGCAGAGGGCGGCGCGCACACTATATGCGTCATCGCGCCCTCTGACCTGCACAGTCAGTGCAAGAGGACGCGAAGACAGAGCAGTGCCCGGCGTGTGAAATGCGGACACGTGAATATAAAATACTCACCTAGTCCCGGCGCTCCTGACGCTGCCCCTGACTGTCACACTGTCTTCGGGTGCCGCAGCTCTTCCTGTCAGCGGTCACTGGCACCGCTCAGAGGAATGAATATGTGGCTCCACCCCTATGGGAGTGGAGTCCATATTCATTTCTCTAATGAGTGGTCCCACGTGACCGCTGAACAGGGGAAAAGCTGCGGCACCCGGAGACCGTGGGACGGGCAGGGGGAGCGTCAGGAGCGCCGGGACTAGGTGAGTATGCCTCAGTGCCCTCTCCCCCTCACCCGCCGTCCCTGCCACCCACCGTGACTCGAGTATAAGCCGAGAGGAGCACTTTCAGCCCAAAAATTTGGGCTGAAAATCTCGGCTTATACTCGAGTATATATGGTAAATAGCAAAGTTGTAAAATGAATTAGTTAAAGGGAATTTATCAGTAGGGTCAACCCTTCTAAGCAGTCTATATGGGCATGCAGGTCATAGGACACTGAATAAAATGATTTCTTGATATCTGCAATCTGATGTTTTATTCCAGTAAAAACCACATTTTTCTTATATGTAAATGAACTGCTCCAGGCTACGGGCCGGACACTGATTTGCTTTAGAATCTGTCTCCAGAATTTATTTTAAATACAAGGGGAGTTACAAGGGTGAAACATGTAACTAATGCTGGGCAGTAAAACTGAACTTTGTCTTCTTGCAAAAACATATTTTTCAGCTCCTGAGCTATGCTATATTGCAACTATATTGCAATCCTGTAAGAAGTAAACATTATATTTGCGCTGATATGTATCCTAAACTTCTAACGCTAAGCCTTTATTTGTGTATGATTTTTGTTAGCTTTATCCACTTATAGGCAATAGTATAAGGCAAGCATAGAGAACTTTGTAAAACTTTACGAAACATGAAGTACAGTGTTCTTAGGACACTGTAAGTGACGTAATAAAACCCATTTCGTAGACACTGCAAGTATAGTCTTAATAACAGTAAGTCTAAACATTTATATCCTCAGTATGAAGATTAGACAATTATCTAATTAGTTATAGGGAGCCACATAAAGTAGTAGGCAGTATTACCTTATGTAGAATGGGTTTGTCCTGGGGGCTGGTGTCGGTGGTATCCACATTCAGTAGAGTCCTACCGTGATGGTGGCAGGTAGCTACTGTAAAAAACTGAATCTTCTGGGCGCTGTCTTGGCCGGTGACAGTCGTCCCTCAGTGCCTGTAACCAGCGTGTCGCAGGAGGTGGGTGACCGCTGTTAAGGCAAGTCAGGTTCAGTGAACCTGCAGAACCTTGCGTGATGTCACAGTCACGTGATTGATCATGTGACTACCTACGGAGCGCGGTCTGGAACAGCAATCCTACTCGTATCGGAATTCACGGATTTCTTTATCAGGGATGGTCCAGTCATTGTCTTAAACATCTTTATAGCTCCAGTTAATTATGTGGAAACCATTGCTGTATTAAAGGCAAACAGTTCTATCTCACTGTTCAGGCCCATTGGTATCAGAATGTCCAATTCAAAGATCCATCTGCTTTCTTCTTGGGACATTTGCTGAATATAATTGCCATTTCTCTTCTTTTTTGGCTATTTGGGGGCCTGTGACAATAATGCCTTTTGCTGAGCCCCCATGTTGAATCAAATAGTGGTGGATAGTGGATGCCTGGTGAAGTTATTTATGTTGCGCAGATGTTCACTTACTCTCACATATAATGGGCGCTTCGTCCGCTCTACCTATAGATTGCCACAAGAGCATTTCATAGAGTAAATTACACCCTGTGTTGCACATGTAATGGATTATTTGATCCCAAAATCTCTAGTTCCATTAGAAATATTACATTTTTTTTGTATTTAGTTTTTTGCATGGTTTGCACTTCCGACAGGAAAAAAAAATGGGTTGTATTTGTTCAGAATACTGTGTGTATGGGACTTAGGATTTCGAAATGGTGGGGGCTACTTTGTTCCCCAAGTTATTGGCTTTTCTGTAGATAAATTTGGGGCATTCATGTAGATTTTCCTCTATAATCTTATCCTCTTTTAGGGTGCCCCAGTGTCTATTAACAATTCTCCTAAGAATATGGGTATTAGCGTTAAATTGAGCGATAATGGGCACTTCATCAGCTAATGTATAATCAGTATTTTTCACCTTATTCTCAAGTAGCTTTGTTCGTAGTAGCTTTTCAACCAGTTGTTTTACTTGTATCAAGGAGCTCTCGGTATATCTTTTACCACAGAATTTTTTTGTCAGGAGTTCGGCCTCTAGATTGAAATCCTGTGTCTTGGAGCAGTTTCTGTGTGCCCGTATAAGTTGGCTCTTCGGGACATTTATGAGCCAGCTTGGAAGATGGCAACTGTCTAATGAGATGTAGCTATTTACATCAGTGGGCTTGTGGTATTAGTTTGAACTGTGCCTTCTTCTATAAATATCTTCAAATCTAAAAAGTTAATTGACTCTGTGCTAGTGGATCCAGTAAAGTTTTAAAAATATTCATTTGTATTTACTTCCATAATAAAATCAAACAATAAATCAGGGCCACCAGACTAGATAAAAACAATGTCATCAATAAAACACTGCCATAGGACCAGGTTCACTCATAGTGAATCATGTTTAAAGATGGTTTGCTGTTCCCATCTACCTACGCACAAATTAGCATAACTTGGTGCAAACCTGGTCCCCATGGCAGTACCCCATTGCTCGGAGTAGTAGTGCATCTCATAACGAAAAAAGTTATGAGTCAATATAAAATGCATGCATTCTAAAATAAAAGAAACTTAGTCATTAGGTAATATGTCATGTCTTTCTAAAAAGTATCTATCTGCTTCACATCCCTTGTCATGTTGGATGATAGCATAAAGTGAAGTATTATCTAAAGTGCCCAAGATTAGGCTTGAGCGAAACGGATTGGACAAATTCAAAAGTCGCCGACTTTTGGCAAAGTCGGGTTTCATGAAACCCGACCCGATCCTAGTGTGGGATCGGCCATGCGGTCGGCGATCTTCGCGCCAAAGTCGCGTTTCGTATGACGCGTTAGGCGCCATTTTTTTCAGCCAATGAAGGAGCATGGGCAGAGTGATGACATAGGTCTTAGGGGCGTGGACGCCTATCGCCATATTGTCGCTTGTGCGCTGTAGCGATTTGCAGTGTGTAACACCAGCTTTTCTGTTCAGGGACGGAGGGGAGAGAGAGAGAGAGAGAGAGAGAGAGAGAAAAAAGAAAGATAGATTTCCCATTGACTTTGCATTGGGTTTCGTGTTTCGGTCAATCCCCAACTTTTTGCCATAATCGGCCGATTTCACTCGACTCGACTTTTGAGATAGTCGTGTTTCGCGAAACCCGACTCGACCCTAAAAAAGTAAAAGTCGCTCAACCCTACCCAAGATATAATGTTCCTGCCATTGATTTTTTCCTAAAATTTGTAAAACGTGAATGCTGTCTTAAAGGTGGGAGGGTAGCTTGGGGACTAGCCTTTGTAGGTGGCAATCAACATATTTCGACATGTTGGCAGTTAAACATCCTATCCCAGATATTATTGGCCTACCAGGTGGGTTGGTTAAGCTTTTGTGTATCTTGGGCAGATAATAGAAGTATGGAGTCCTGGAATACATAGTATTAATAAAATCAAATTAGTTTTTCATGAGGATTGCTTTAATGCAATTTTCTGATGGGTCACTCAATAATATCCTATAAGTGCGTGTGTCCCCTAGTAAGCAAGGATTCTTTTTCATAGCCTGCGGAATTTAGAATAACTATACCCCCCTTATCTGCTGGATGAATGGTGATTTTTTTTTATCGCTTTGAAGTTGTTTGATAGCTTGACGTTCGTTATTTGATAAATTGTATTTACATTTTAGACACTTTTTATTTGAGGTTTTTCTTATATCCCATATAACATTCTTTTGGAAGGCCTCAAATGATTCAGAATATTCTTGGATTGGATTGAAGTTGGACTTTTTGTTCAGGGAGGTATATTTATACAGTTAGTTCCATATATATTTGGACAGAGTCAACATTTTTCTAATTTTGGTTATAAACATTACCACAATGAATTTTAAACAAAACAATTCAGATGCAGTTGAAGTTCAGACTTTCAGCTTTTCAGCTCCACATTAAAATTGGAAGAAGGGTTTAGGAGTTTCTGCTCCTTAACATGTGCCACCCTGTTTTTAAAGGGACCAAAAGTAATTGGACAATTGACTCCAAGGCTATTTCATGGACAGGTGTGGGCAGTCCCTTCGTTATGTCATTCTCAATTAAGCAAATAAAAGGCCTGGGGTTGATTTGAGGTGTGGTGCTTGCATTTGGAAGGTTTTGCTGTGAAGTAAACATGCGGTCAAAGGAGCTTTCCATGCAGGTGAAACAAGCCATCCTTAAGCTGCAAAAACAGAAAAAACCCGTCCGAGAAATTGCTACAATATTAGGAGTGGCAAAATCTACAGTTATTAGGCTGCCTTATAATGCTCCCTGATAGCTGCATTGCTGTTTTTACGCCGCTGTGCAAACCAACTGCTTTTTTAAAAGCAAAAATCCTGTTGCTCCTTTCTGCACAGTTCTCTTGTTTATTTGTCCACACTTTTGTGTGCAGCAGTCCTTTTTATTGCTGCCATACTTGTCCTGAGATCATTGTAGGGAGATTGAAATTGTACTACAGCCCTTGTATTTTTTTATATATCTTCCAGCCACATTCTGCCACTTACATTGTGTAGTGTAATACACTGGGCCTGAGTTTTGTTGCAGTCTCCCCCCCAAAAAAGGGAGATTTAAATTGGCACTAAGTGGATCTACGTCACAGTTCTGTTAGTTTGTCGTACATCTTCCAGCCACGTTCTGCCACTTACATTGTGTAGTGTAATACACTGGGCCTGAGTTTTGTTGCAGTCTCACCCCCAAAAAAGGGAGATGTAAATTGGCACTAAGTGGATCTACGTCAGTTCTGTTAGTTTGTCGTACATCTTCCAGCCACGTTTTGCCACTTACATTGTGTAGTGTAATACACTGGGCCTGAGTTTTGTTGCAGTCTCCCCCCAAAAAAGGGAGATATAAATTGGCACTAAGTGGATCTACGTCAGTTCTGTTAGTTTGTCGTACATCTTCCAGCCACGTTCAGCCACTTACATTGTGTATTGTAATACACTGGGCCAGAGTTTTGTTGCAGTCTCCCCCTCAAAAAAAACAAAGGAGTATGGAGAACAAAATGCATAATATGAAGTGGATTTTTCTGGGCCCATCCAGTATGTGGGTTCCAAGACCTAATGGTGTGCATATGACTGACTATGCAGCAGGATTGGCCTTGCTGGCAATGTATAAAACAAAGGAGTATGGAGCACAAAATGCATATTGTGAAGTGGATTTTCATGGCCCATCCAGTATGTGGGTTCCAAGGCCTAATGGGGTGCACATGACTGACTATGCAGCAGGGCTGGCCTTGCTGGCAATGTATAAAACAAAGGAGTATGGAGCACAAATTGCATATTGTGAAGTGGATTTTCCTGGGCCCATCCAGTATGTGGGTTCCAAGGCCTAATGGTGTGCATATGACTGACTATGCAGCAGGGCTCGCCTTGCCACCTATGTGTAAAACAAAAGAGTACGGAGTACAAAATGCATATTGTGAAGTGGATTTTCATGGACCCATCCACTATGTGGGTTGAAAGGCTTATTGCGGTGCATATGAATTGGTAGCAGGGCAGGCCTTGAATTCAATGCAACACTTTTTCAGGAGTCCCCCTTGGACATCTTATGACAGGGATATTGTGGTGTGTCGTAATTCTTGGCAGCCCATCCACTCACAGCATAGGCTACAACAGCTTAGGAGACCCACTGTTTCACAATGGCCCTTTAAGAAGATTAATGCCGCCTGATGCACCAGTAAAAATAGGCCCTGTGACTTTAAGAGTCCCTCCTTCAAAAATGAAACAAGATGGGTCTGCTTATGTGTCACACACCACATGGCCAGCTAGGGTTGTTAAATGTTACAATGACGTTTCCAGTGAATGCATTTGTAGTGGTTGAAAGCAAAGTTAATGTTGAAAAAACACTTCAAAAAAGCTGAATCTGAACTAAGCCTGAGTGGGAAAGGAAATTTTTGGTCTGGGGTTAAATATTTGGCCTTACAGGCAAGTCATTAACCTGCAAAGGATGTACCTTGAAATATTTCCAAGCAAAACCCGTTTTGGTTTCGTTTTCATGTGTTTTTTGTGGCCCCGGGAAAAATGTAATGAAAAAAATAATTAAGGCTGTGAACTAGGAGTCAGGACTCAGGAATGCTTCCAGGGGCAACCCCCATGATGTCCCTGTGTCATTTGAGCAGTGTTTCCACCATTTTCAGATGTTTTTAGACCTTAAAAAGACCCCCGGAGGGGATCACAGTAAAAATACTCGGGTCACCCATAGACTTACATTGGGCTTGTTGCCGAGTACCCGAGTATTCCAATTTGCTCGACCCGAGCAACGAGCACCTGAGCATTTTAGGGCTCACCCATCACTATTCAGTGTCTGTCTGAGGATAGTCATTTCCACATTTCGATTGTTTAGTTTTCTTCGAGGGGTGATTATTATCACGGTCGGGGATTGCATCCCGGCCATTCCAATTTGCTTGACCCGAGCAACGAGCACCTGAGCATTTTAGGGCTCGCCCATCACTATTCAGTGTCTGTCTGAGGATAGTCGTTTCCACATTCCGATTGTTTAGTTTTCTTCGAGGGGTGATTATTATCACGGTCGGGGATTGCATCCCGGCCAAATTTCCTTTGTTTCTTTATTTGGGGCACAAAGGGTGGTATTCTCCTACTATTTGCAGCGGATAACCTAATTACGCTAGCGCCCCTGGTTTTTTGATTATATTGCAACCCTGTCTGCTTGTGAGATGGAAGTTGAAGCATTAAGAGGAACTTGCAGGTGTGTTAGTTGCAATTACACACAGCTCTGCAGTGAGATCAGCAGAGCAGAGAGCAGTCATTACATTACCCTGATAACGCCACCATTTATGTAAAATAATCTCTGCAGGCAGATTTTTATACAGATCACTGTCTGGTACATGGCCTGGAATGCTCATTCACATATAAAAAAATCATAAATTTCTCTGGAATAAGACATTGGATCGCGGATATCAAGGTATCATTTTATTTAGCTTCCTATGACCTACATGCTCATATGGACAGCTAAGGCTTCTTTCACACTTCCGTCGGTATGGGGCCGTCACAAAGCGTCGGCGCGATGTACCGATGGACGTTGTGAAAATTCGGCACAACGTGGGCAGCTGATGCAGTTTTTCAACGCATCCGCTGCCCATTCTAAAGTCCTGGGGAGGAGAGGGCGGAGTTCCGGCCGCGCATGCGCGGTAAGAATTGCAGGATCCGACGTACAATCGTTCCCTTGAATGTTTTTTCGATACGACGGTCCACCAAAACATGATGCATCCAGTGCACGACGGATGCGACGTATGGCCATATGTCGCGATCCGTCGGCAATACAAGTCTATGGGCAAAAGAACACATCCTGTGGGCAACTTTGCAGGATGCGTTTTTTGCACAGAACGACGCTTTGTGACGGACAGCAAAAGACGGAAGTGTGAAAGAAGCCTTAGGAGGGATGATCCTACTGACAAATTCCCTTTTAGTTGATACATTTTTATTCTTTCTAGATGCAGAAGAAAGAGCAAAGAGAGATGCAGAAGAAAACAAGCTGCAGGAAAAGGACGAGAAAAAGAGTGATGAGAGAGAAGAAAAAAGTGAAAACGAAAAATCCTCACAATCCAAACATGAGGCAAATAAAGAAACAATCTCCAGTGATGGCAAACACACTGAATCTAGTCAGGGAAATATTAATGGGACTCGATTACCAAATGTAAACAGACGAGATGATTCCTCAGGACAAAGTCAAAGTAAGAAAGAGAAGTCTGGTGAAAGTGATGGAAAACAGCAAGTGCAAAATGGTGAGTTAAGGTGACTTATCTTAGCTTCTTCTTGTTTGAATGGCCATTTATTGGTGTAACATAAGTATCTGTGAGATAAGTTTATCGTCTTTAACTCCACTGAAGAAACTACAAAACAAAAAACTGTCAATGTAAAATTCCGATAATTTTCAAGTAGAAATAATTAATGTGCACTATATGAGAGTTTACAGAGCAAATTTATTATGCAGGTTAAGTCAGTTTTCAAGCTGTAGTGCAGCGGTAGCACCCTATGCAGTGATGAGGCAGTGACCCAGCAAAATTCAAAACTAAACATCTCTTTAATGTTCAGCTCACATAAAATGAACAACACACAATATCCTCCAGATTGCAGCCGGGAATTACATCCTTTGGATTGCAGCCAATAAACACGCCAGTCCACCTCCACGACCAGTAGCCGTGGCAATTGCACCACTGTGTAAGCTGTGGGTGCCAGGCCTCTCAGCTTCCTTGGCTGTTTGGCTCCACTTGCCTGTGTTGCCTCCCACAGGTGGAGCTCTGCAGAGCCCTCTGCTCTGTACTCCTGCAAACATCAAACTGACACCGACTCTAACCCTGACACCACCAAACACTTCACTGCAGCATTTGTAACTGGAATCTGTGGTCATCAGCCACATGGAAAACCAGGCTAGGAAGGAAAAGGGCTGCCCCACTACCATCCTGTACTCCATGTCGAAAATAATAGCCCAGCAGGTTTTCTTAAATCTCTCCTGGACAAATAGCTTGTGCAAGACTTAAACTGACTTTTATTCTGCAGTGCAATCACAGCTATGCCTGTGACTGCAATGTACTCCCATGGCCTCAATACGCCTCTGTGCGCATCCTGGGGGCAACACACAGTGACCCTCACATGTTATACCAGTCACTGTCTCACAAAGCATAAAACCACAGGAATGTCACCAAATTTTTGTGCAACTAGTAATTGTGCAAAATTATTGTGACTTTTGGCATTTTTATGCAAGTCATGGCCAGCTTTGACAACTTTTTGAAAAATAGCACAAATTACAACGGAAATGCAATCAATTCCATGTTTGGTGTACATTTCATGCAGCAATGAGTGGCAGCTAAAAGATTTGCCAAATTCATTAAGAGATGTGCGCCTCTTAGTGAATTTGGCACATAATATTTCAGATCAAACTTCAATAAAACAGGCATCCCAAATACTAATCTATGTAAATCGGGCCTATAACTTTATGTTGTATGAGTCAACGGTACATGTAAATATGTAGCTTTTTCTAATATGCTGTATCTCCTGTAATTACATTTTCACAAAACATTATTTAGATCAGGATTTTCTCCAAGATTGTCTCTGGTCATGTTCCACTTCCGATTTTGACCTCTAAATACTGACGAAAATGCTTTCAATTGAAATGGGCCAAAATATATAGCCACGTGCAGTAGATTTCTGTGAATAAAAATCTTTCCTATGCAGGTGTCACGCTGTGACGTTCTTCGGTAAGGAAGTGGGGCCTCAAACTATCCCTGGAGCTGAGACCCTAGCTATCCCTGTCCCAAGGTTACTCTTGAAGGTAGAAAGGCCCTAGTCTCAGACCTTACTGTAATCTGTCCCCTCCCATACCCTATGAAGCATGGGACAGAAATACAAGGCAAACAAGACACAAAGACAAAACTGGGATAACAGAAAGCAACAATTTCCAGTAGCAACAATAAACTTCAATTCAGCACAGCTTCTCCAAGGAGCTAGCAAGCAAAGCTTTCAGTGAGAAGGCACAGAAAGTCTAGCCAGATTTTATAGGAAGAAGTAATGATCAGATCAGAAGCAGCTGAAATTGAACTTTGTTTGTATTGACCATTTAAAAACAAAATGTGTAACTTTGTAATATAATTATGAAGCAAACCAAAATCAGTTATCCTTAAATAGTAGAATGAATTGCGATGTGTTATTCACACATAGAAATATTTTTAAAAAAATGAAGGCTATGGAGTCAGTTTAATAATAAGAAAGAGGCTTTATTATTGGAGACGACCGGATGTTCTGAACTTCAAATTTGCTGAGAGTACATTTGCATGAATCACATAATTATAAATAGTTGCCTGGAAAATTTGTGTAGAAAACTGTGAATTCCCTATGGAGTCAACTGAACATGTTTTAGACTCTAATGGAAATGGGGGAAAAACAGATGGCAACCAGGTGTAACCAACAGCATATTTAACAACACTCTGCAGTAGAGTTCAGCGACTTTTACTTTTTTAGGATCGAGTCGGGTTTCGCGAAACCCGACTTTCTCAAAAGTCGGGTCGGGTGAATTCGGTCGATTATTGCGAAAAGTCGGGGGCCGACCGAAACACGAAACCCAATGCAAGTCAAGGGGGAATCAAAGTCGGCAGTGAGTGGAGGACAGGAAAACACCTACAGTGCCCATTTTAATGCAGAAAACATCAATTCTTATTTCTTAAGCTTGTTAATCTTAATTTACTTTATAATAATAGTTATTCATAGAAAACAGGGGGTCATTTGGCTAAAGTTGTGGGGGGGTAGGGTTGGCTCAAGATTTTCGTGGGCCCAGGAAACGCGGAATACGTCACGGCGGTGGAGCAGGGAGAGGTAAGTATTTCAACTTTGCAAGGGCTGTGATCCTGAGCAAGCAGGGGGGCCCACTCATTGGCACTTGGCACTGGCACAGGGCCCCTCATAGTATGGTGGTGTATTTGATGGCGGGTGGCGCCTCCCACTGCCAGAGACACTTTTGCGTACTATGAGGGGCCCTGTGCCAGTGATGCCCCCTACCTGATGAAGGAACCTGCACTTTCATCTGCACCTTCCTCTTTGTCCCCGTGTAAGGTGGTACAGTATGCGGGAAGGGGAACCTGACTTTCAGCAGGGTCAGATTCTGGCTGTGTAGAGTGCAAGGGGAATGTAGTGGTCTGGGTCAATGTACCAGCAGACTCATCTAGCAGTGGCTGGGCTATGGGCAGGATGAGGAGGAAACACAGATATAGGCCCAAATAATAAAGTAGGCTAAATGCAGTTCAAAATTGGTAACAGGACTAAACAGGCAGTATAGCTTTGTTGAGTGCAGGGCAACTGTAATGAGTGGCGCAGACACAGTTTGAAGGCCCACAATAAAAAAGTAGGCTAAATGCAGTTCAAAATTGGTAACAGGACTAAACAGGCGGCATTGCTTTGTTCAGTGGAGGACAACTGTAATGAGTAGCACAGACACAGTTTGTAGGCCCACAATAAAAATGTAGGCTAAATGCAGTTCAAAATTGGTAACAGGACTAAACAGGCGGCATTGCTTTGTTCAGTGGAGGAGAACTGTAATGAGTGGCGCAGACACAGTTTGTAGGCCCACAAAAAAAAAGTAGGCTAAATGCAGTTCAAAATTGGAAACAGGACTAAACAGGCGGCATTGCTTTGTTCAGTGGAGGACAACTGTAATGAGTGGTGCAGAAACAGTTTGTAGGCCCTCAATAAAAAAGTAGGCTAAATGCAGCTCAAAATTGGTAACAGCACTAAACAGGCGGCATTGCTTTGTTCAGTGGAGGACAACTGTAATGAGTGGCGCAGACACAGTTAGTAGGCCCAAATACAAAAGTAGGCTAAATGCAGTTCAAAACTGGTAACAGGATTAAACAGGCGGCCTAGCTTTGTTCAGTGGAGGACAACTGTAATGAGTGGCGCAGACAAGGTTAGCAGGCCCAAATACAAAAGTAGGCTAAAAGCTGTTCGAAATTGGTAACAGGACTAAACAGGCAGCATAGCTAGGTACTGGGGTGGGCTCCTCTGCTGAGTAGCAGACAGTGGTAGTAGGCGCAAAGTATTAACTGGTCTAAATGGAGGCCAGGGCCCCTGTATATTTTAACTATCATCTATCATTTTAACAAATTTGTATTGGCAGTGCCATTGAAGGATTTAACAGAACAGACTACAAAGTGGTGGAGCAGGGAGAGGTAAGTATTGCAAGGGGTAGAGCAGTGTTCGAGCTGGGGGGGAACACTCTCTCGTGGGCGGTGGTACTGGCACAGGGCCCCTCATATTACGATGGTGTGTCTGATGTTGGTTGTGCACCACCACCGTCAGAGACACTTCATTGTAATATGAGGGACCATGTGCCAGTGCCGTCGCCCAAGAGTGGGCGCACACTCCTGTCCAGGCAAACGGCACTCGCACAGGTGCTTGCGCCAGGTGGTAACCACGGCCCTGTGTGGGGAGACAGCCCATTTAGGGAGGTATAAAAATGGCCTATGGTGGACATTCAGCAGCTGCAAATGGCGGAATTGGAGAAGTCAGTAAGAGGAGGCCAAAAGAAAGACATTTTTCAGGCAAGCTACGTGTCAGCAGGAGAAGGTGGGGCAAAATAATTTGAAATCCATGATTGGTTCATTTTAATGAAGGTTAGATCATCAACATTCTGGGTAGCCAGACGTGTCCTTTTTTTGGTCAGTATTGAACCAGCAGCACTGAAGACTCTTTCTGATAGCGCACTAGAAGCAGGGCAAGCGAGCTCCTGTAATGCATATTCTGCCAATTCAGGCCAGGTGTCTATTTTAGATGCCCAGTAATCAAAGGGGAATGACCTGTGAGGGAGAACATCGATAAGGGAGGAAAAGTAGTTCGTAACCATACTGGACAAATGCGGTCTCCTGTCACTTTGAATCGATGCAATGGCAGAAAGTGGCTGGAAGATATATGAAAAAATACAAGGACTGTAGTACAATTTCAATCTCCCTACAATGATCTCAGGAAAAGTATGGCAGCAATAAAAAGGACTGCTGCACACAAAAGTGTGGACAAATAAACAAGATAACTGTGCAGAAAGGGGCAACAGGATTTTTGCTTTTAAAAAAGCAGTTGGTTTGCACAGCGGCGTGCAAACAGCAATGCAGCTATCAGGGAGCCTTATAAGGCAGTCTAATAAGCTACAGAGCTGATGCACAAAAATATAGCCTCCACTGTCCCTGCAAACAAATGGTGTTGTTGGACAGTGGAAATCGCTACAGCACAAGGAGTTTCGGGGCTTAATCTTCCCTCCCTAACTATATCTCTTCTTCTGATGAAGCTGCGGCAACCTCTCCCTATGCTACGATCGGCAGAAGTAAGATAGCGGCCGGCATGCTCACCCCTTTAAAGCCCCTGTGATGCTGCAGAAAGCAAGCCAATCACTGTCATGCCCTTCTCTAAGATGGTGGGGACCGAGACCTATGTCATCACGCTGCCCACACTCTGCGTCCTCCTTGATTGGCTGAAAAATGGCGCTGAAAGCATCATACGAAACGCGACTTTGGTGCGAAGATCGCTGACCTCATGGCCGATCTCACAGTAGGATCGGGTCGGGTTTCATGAAGCCCGACTTTGCCAAAAGTTGGCGATTTTTTAATTTGTCCGATCCGTTTCGCTCAACCCTAGTCCACAAATCTGGCCTTAATGGAAAAGGTGCAGTTTGCCATGTATGTGACCTAGCTAGTGGACCGCCTGCCAGGGCCGTGGGTTACTCGGTACCGGGTCAGCACAGTTCTTAAAGGGGATGTGTCACGGCATCAGTGACACGGTCCGTGGCCCTGAGCGTCCAACAAAAGGGGATGTGGAAACAAAAGGGGAATAAATGGAAATGTTTGTGACACCAACTGTGGTATTCGGCAATAAAGGTGATGTTAGCCGACACTTGAAGGGACCGTTGGGGCTGACAATGATGCAGCAGAGTTGGTACAGTTCTACACAGGCAGAGCTTTAGTCCCAGGGCGCTTAGGTTGTAAAAGATGAAGATGCTGATGGGAAATGTGGTGCAGGGTGAATAGCGCAGTAAATAAGTGTGAGGACACAGCAGGGTGCAGTTTCCAATGGTTTACTCACACTTCTTAGTTGCCCCAGCTGGGGTGCTGTGTCCTCTGGGTTTGTGATCCAGCCAGGTCACAAGCAATTTGGGTACACTTTCCAAAATCCTCTTTCTTATGTCCTTGCCTGGCCATCTCTCTGCGCTGGCTTCATCTCTCCTGCCCTGTGCCTGCCACACAGTGTCCCAAGCCAGCAGTGATGGATCTTGTTGGGTGGTGAGCTCTAAGTCCCCCTGAATCCTATCCACTGCCTTTTCAGTGAATGTGTGCCGATGTGGCTGTGCTTCTTGCAAAAGCCACATCCTCCGGTTATCTAGCTGAGTCCTTAGTTTCTCCACTAGAGTGGGGCCAGTTCCCTGACTGCGACTTGGTCCCTCCACCTAACTACGCCCCACGGGTGGACTTCTCACTACCCATGCCTCTAGGACCCCTTCCTTCTCTTCTTTCTTCAGCTTTGCTGTCCTTCAGTTCCTTCTCTTTGGGAACTCCTTTCTGTCTTGATCTTACAGCTTCCTATCACTGTCATGTTGCTCTCCTCTCTTCTCCCTTTGCAGACTCCCTGACTCCACCCACACCCTCTACCTATATACCCCCTCCAGCCTGGGATGAAGCCATCCTCCCTAAAGGTACGCCCAGGTGCCCTGACTGAAGTGTCTAGTGTTGGATGCTGGTGTAGGGTTCTGTGCAGTGACTCCTCCTTACCTGAGAGCAGAATACCACACCTCTGACTGAGATGCAGTACTCTGTGGTGACTGGACCCCAGGGGTTCCACACTAGTATGTAGAAGAAGTTGCTCTGGTCAGATAAGACCAAATTAGAATTTTTGTGGCCAAATGCAAAATGCTATGTGTGGAGGAAGCCTAACACTGCGCATCACTCTGGTAACATCATGCCCAAAGTCAAACATGGTGGCAGCATCATACCGTGGGGATATTTTTCTTCAGCAGGGAAAGGAAAGTTGTTAAGAGTTGATGGAACATAGGTAGCGTTAACTGCAGTGAAATTCTAGAGGAAAATCTGTTAGAGGCTGCAAAATACATGAGATTGCTGCATAGGTTCGCCTTCCAGCAGAACAACAACCCCAATCATACAGCCTGCCAGAGCTACAAAGGAATAGATTAGAGCAAAGCATTTTCATGCGTATGAGTGACCTAGTCAAAGTCGAGACCTAAATCCCATTGAGAATCTGTGGCAAGACTTGAAAATTGCTGTTGACAGATGCTGTCCATTCAATCCCACTTAGCTGGAGCTAGTTTGCAAAGACTAATGAGCAAACATTTTAGCCTTTAGATGCACAATATGAGTAGAAATATACCCCAAAGCATTTGCTGCAGTAATTGCAGAGAGAGGTTGTTAGGGTTGGCGGAACGCACCGAATATATTTATTAGATAGGGCGTATGCCAGCCAGAGGGGAGCAAGCACATGCTTTTGGGGGCTGCCCGGCAACTAGAAGCCTTGTACCTGTGGAACACAGAACTCCCGGGCCTCCACAAGCGACCTTCAACCTGGATGATATCTGCAGGCACGACCGATCTCATCACCAGTGCAGGGGAGCCAGCTGTATGGCACTGCCAGTTCTCGGCATTTACGGCTATTTCATGGCTCACCAGGAGCAAATAAAATCCCAGAACAGAAGGAAACAAATAATCTTGATCCATCCGAACCGGAACTCAGAACACTCCATTCCAAGCAGCCAGCGGAAAGAGGATCACTCCACGTAACCAGGCCATAAAATACTTCTCCCGTGCTTCCCCTATACTCTGGAACTCTCTACCCCAACACATCAGGCTCTTGCCTACCACGGAAACCTTCAAAAAGAACCTGAAGACCCACCTCTTCCGACAAGCCTACAACCTGCAGTGATCCCCAGTCTACTGAACCGCCGCATGACCAGCTCCACCCTCACTTAATGTATCCTCACCCATCCCCTGTAGACTGTGAGCCCTCGCGGGCAGGGTCCTCTCTCCTCCTGTACTTGTGTGTGCCTTGTTTTACTCATGTTTATTGTACGTGTCTATATTTTCCCCGTTCACATGTAAAGCGCCATGGAATAAATGGCGCTATAAAAATGTATAATAATAATAATAAGATGAGATAGGTGCATTCGCAACCTGGGATCCACCGTGCAGGAAAGAACCTGCTGCTAAGTAAGGCGGTGAAGTTAATTAGTATAAACAACCTCTGTTACTTCACAGAGCCCGTAGTAAAGAGACCTCAGAGGGAACACAGCTGCTGAGTAGAGCCGACAGTGGTCATGCAGTCCCAACCAAACACGCTGCTCCTCTCCAGGTGAGCTGGAATTCTAATGGCTATTAGCCAGCCCTGAATTCACTCATGAGAAACTCCTCGCCGGAGGTGCCAGCATTCTAGGTGCTTAATTCAGCCGGGTCTCTGACTGCATACACACAAAAACTCCTCGCCGGAGGTGCCAGCATTCTAGGGGCTTATTTCAGCTGGGTCCCTGACCACACACATGACCACACTGGTGCTGAGCTCGTACATATTTGATACTAGCGCATGGCCGTGCGGTCATGAGAACCTTTTATAGCTGCTGCAACTTCAGCACCTTCCTAGAAGGACCAATGGAAGGCTGCCACAGAACTTGTTCAGGTACAGGGCCTTCCTGGAGGACCAATGGAAGTTGCTGCCGTACCTGAGCATGTGATCCTAGCAGAATGGGAGACCGCAACAGACACGGCTCGAGATTCCCCCTGTTCAGCGGTGGGAACTCGTCTCCTATCAGAGGTGTTCTTACAAAGTATTGACTCAGGGGCTGAATACAAATGCACAGCAAAGTTTTCAGATTTATCTTTAACATATTTAGAAAACTATGTATCATTCTTTTTATGTTTCACAAATACTTGCTACTTTGTGTTGTTATAGCACATAAAATCTCAATAACATACATTTAAGCTTGTAGCTGTAATAAAAAATGTGGAAAATTTCCTAGAGTATGAATGCTTTTTCAAGGCATTGTATACTTCGTACTGCCAGACATTGCAAGGAAGCCAGCTGCAACTAACTTCTGGTACTACTTTTTCCAATACAGTTGCTGCTATCACTACTGGTGGTAGAGCTGCTTCTAGTGGCAACCACATTCTTATATGTGATATTAAGGATTTTTCTATCACCCTGCCGTGTCTGTGACCAATACCATGTTTGGATTTAGCATTAGTGATGAATGAACATGCTTGCCACTACTCATTACTCACCCGAGTATCAGTGTACTCGGTGTACTCGGCGAGCACCGAGCATTTCCGGGATTACTCAGCGGTAACTGGTGTCTCCACCCAGCATTTTTTGTGGACCTTACTGTAGAAAGCCAATCACGCTGCAGGGATTGTCTGCCAGGCCATGAAACGCCGCAGCCATCTTTGTTGTGGTCAAGCAGTGATTGGCTTGGCCGCACAGCATCATCCTAAGTATAAGGGACCTGGTGCCGCCCTGCTCGTCGCATTCAGCCCTGGATTCAGCAAGAGTAGGGAGAGCTGCTGTCGAGATAGGGTCAGAATCGTGGTTTTAATAGTTAGTGTAGGTTTGCAACTGTTAAATCCCCAACTCCTGAGAAACCAACAGTCCTTTTTAGGGCTAATTCGTGGGTCCCAAGATTGCAGCGCTAGGTAGACAGGGCACTGCATATCCACATCAGTGCAAGGCCTGCAGACACTGTATGTACGTACATAGCTCCCACTGCATCCCTCCCAAAGCTCCATAACTGTCTGCTGCTGCTGATTTACTATACAGGTCCTTCTCAAAAAATTAGCATATAGTGTTAAATTTCATTATTTACCATAATGTAATGATTACAATTAAACTTTCATATATTATAGATTCATTATCCACCAACTGAAATTTGTCAGGTCTTTTATTGTTTTTAAGGTACTGTCACACTAGACGATATCGCTAGCGATCCGTGACGTTGCAGCGTCCTCGCTAGCGATATCGTCCAGTGTGACAGGCAGCAGCGATCAGGCCCCTGCTGGGAGATCGCTGGTCGGGGAAGAAAGTCCAGAACTTTATTTCGTCGCTGGACTCCCCGTAGACATCGCTGAATCGGCGTGTGTGACACCGATTCAGCGATGTCTTTGCTGGTAACCAGGGTAAACATCGGGTAACTAAGCGCAGGGCCGCGCTTAGTAACCCGATGTTTACCCTGGTTACCATCCTAAAAGTAAAAAAACAAACAGTACATACTTACCTACAGCCGTCTGTCCTCCAGCGCTGTGCTCTGCTCTCCTCCTGCTCTGGCTGTGAGCGTCGGTCAGCCGGAAAGCAGAGCGGTGACGTCACCGCTCTGCTTTCTGGCTGCCCGGCGCTCACAGCCAGACCAGAGAAGCAGAGCGCCGAGGACAGACAGCGGTAGGTAAGTATGTAGCGTTTGTTTTTTTACTTTTTAGGATGGTAACCAGGGTAAACATCGGGTTACTAAGCGCGGCCCTGCGCTTAGTTACCCGATGTTTACCCTGGTTACCGGGGACCTCGGGATCGTTGGTCGCTGGAGAGCTGTCTGTGTGACAGCTCTCCAGCGACCAAACAGCGACGCTGCAGCGATCCGGATCGTTGTCGGTATCGCTGCAGCGTCGCTATGTGTGACGGTACCTTAATACTGATGATTTTGGCATACAACTCCTGATAACCCAAAAAACCTGTCTCAATAAATTAGCATATCAAGAAAAGGTTCTCTAAACGACCTATTACCCTAATCTTCTGAATCAACTAATTAACTCTAAACACATGCAAAAGATACCTGAGGCTTTTATAAACTCCCTGCCTGGTTCATTACTCAAAACCCCCATCATGGGTAAGACTAGCGACCTGACAGATGTCAAGAAGGCCATCATTGACACCCTCAAGCAAGAGGGTAAGACCCAGAAAGAAATTTCTCAACAAATAGGCTGTTCCCAGAGTGCTGTATCACGGCACCTCAATGGTAAGTCTGTTGGAAGGAAACAATGTGGCAGAAAATGCTGTACAACGAGAAGAGGAGACCGGACCCTGAGGAAGATTGTGGAGAAGGACCGATTCCAGACCTTGGGGAACCTGAGGAAGCAGTGGACTGAGTCTGGTGTGGAAACATCCAGAGCCACCGTGCACAGGCGTGTGCAGGAAATGGGCTACAGGTGCCGCATTCCCCAGGTAAAGCCACTTTTGAGCTACAGAGAAGCAGCACTGGACTCTTGCTAAGTGGTCCCAAGTACTTTTTTCTGATGAAAGCAAATTTTGCATGTCATTTGGAAATCAAGGTGCCAGAGTCTGGAGGAAGACTGGGGAGAAGGAAATGCCAAAATGCCTGAAGCCCAGTGTTAAGTACCCACAGTCAGTGATGGTGTGGGGTGCCATGTCAGCTGCTGGTGTTGGTCCACTGTGTTTCATCAAGGGCAGGGTCAATGCAGCTAGCTATCAGGAGATTTTGGAGCACTTCATGCTTCCATCGGCTGAAATGCTTTATGGAGATGAAGATTTCATTTTTCAGCACGACCTGGCACCTGCTCACAGTGCCAAAACCACTGGTAAATGGTTTACTGACCATGGTATTACTGTGCTCAATTGGCCTGCCAACTCTCCTGACCTGAACCCCATAGAGAATCTGTGGGATATTGTGAAGACAAAGTTGAGAGACGCAAGACCCAACACTCTGGATGAGCTTAAGGCCGCTATTGAAGCATCCTGGGCCTCCATAACATCTCAGCAGTGTCACAGGCTGATTGCCTCCATGCCACGCCGCATTGAAGCAGTCATTTCTGCCAAAGGATTCCCGACCAAGTATTGACTGCATAACTGAACATTATTATTTGTTGGTTTTTTTGTTTGTTATTAAAAAACACTTTTATTTGATTGGATGGGTGAAATATGCTAATTTATTGAGACAGGTTTTTTGGGTTATCAGGAGTTGTATGCCAAAATCATCAGTATTAAAACAATAAAAGACCTGACAAATTTCAGTTGGTGGATAATGAATCTATAATATATGAAAGTTTAATTGTAATCATTACATTATGGTAAATAATGAAATTTAACACTATATGCTAATTTTTTGAGAAGGACCTGTATACCTAGTTGCAGTTTTCATTTTTTCATTTTCTTTTTTCAAAAAATTCACCCCCCCAAAAAAATATACAGTCTGTTATGTCAGATGGAGTCCTGGTGCATCTGTTTCAAAATCATAGTTTGTCAGGCATACATAGCATAGTTGTGTGTGCTAGCCTTGTTCTACTAATTTTTTTTTTTTTATAAATTCACCCCAAAAAAACCCCCAAAATTAATACAGCCTGTTATGTCAGGCTTAGGGCTGATGTTTCGTTTTTTGAAAAATTGTATTTCCGCAGGCATACGTAGCATAGTTCTGTGTGCTAGCCTTGGTCAAATTTTTTTTGTTTACATTCACCAAAAAGCAAAAAACACATTAATACAGTCTGTTAAGTCAGACTGAGTCCTGGTGTATCTGTTTTTGAAAAATCTAATTTCCGCAGTAGCATAGTTCTGTGTGGTAGCCTTGTGCCACTCTTTTTTGGGGGGTTTTAAATTCACCAAAAAAACAAAAAAGGCCTCATATATCTGCGTGCTCCAAGTTTGGGCATTTTAGGGCAGTTTTCCACTGTTTTGGTGCCTGTCATTCTACAAATATACAGCACTATTTTGCCTTTAAGAAAACTACAGGCCACATATTTGGCAGTGTGGTATTTCCGTGACAGCCCTCATATATCTGCGTGCTCCAAGTTTGGGCATTTTAGGCTGGTTTTCCACTGTTTTTGCTGTCTCTTACTCTAGTTATATACAGCACTATTTTGCATTTAAAAAAATACAGGCCACATATTTGGCAGTGTGGTATTTCTGTGATAGGCCTCATATATCTGCGTGCTCCAAGTTTGGGCCTTTTAGTCCAGTTTTCCACTGTTTTTGCTGTGTGTGACTCTACTTATATACAGCACTATTTTGCATTTAAAAAATAAAGTCCACATATTTGGCAATGTGGTATTTCAGTGGCAGGCCTCATATATCTGCATGCTCCAAGTTTGGGCATTTTAGGCCATTAGTCCAGTTTTTTCCAGTCTGTTACTCTACTTATATACAGCACTATTTCGCATTTAAAAAAATACAGGCTACATATTTGGCAGTGTGGTATTTCCGTGACAGGCCTCATATATCTGCGTGCTGAGAATTTGGGCATTTTAGGTCGTTTTCCACTGTTTTTGCTGTCTGTTACTCTATTTATATACAGCAATATTTTGCATTTAAAAAAATTCTACAAAACCCCCCAAAAATGTAAGACAGTCTGTTACTTCAAACTGAGGCCTGTTTTATCTGTGGTGGGAAAATCGTAGCTTGACAGGCATACGTTTCATAGTTCTGTCTGCTAGCCTTATTCTTTTTTTTTTTTTAAATTATACAAAACCTTAAAAAAAGGTAATACAGTCTGTTATGTCAGGCTGAGTTCTGTTGTACCTGGTTTAGAAAAATCGTATTTCAGCAAGCATACGTAGCATAGTTCAGTGTGCTAGCCATATGCTACTCTTTTTTGGGCGTTTTAAATTCACCAAAAAGCCCCCCAAAATGTAATACAGTCTGTTATGTCAGACTGAGGCCTGGTATTTGTGTTTGAAAACTTGTAGCTTTGCAGGCATACTGAGCAGATATCATTTAGCTCCAAATATATACATTTGTGTTGAGCTTTTGAAATAGTGTAGTAGTCCATTTAAAATGGGCAATGGACAGGGAAGTGGACGTGATGCTGATTGTTGTGAATTCCGCTCTTGGGCTCCCTCCGGTGGTTGTAAATGGCACTTTTGTGAGTTCTGCTCTTGGGCTCCCTCTTGTGGTTTCTAGTGGTATGGCTGCTCCTTGGAGTTAGCTGTCATCAGCTGCCTCCACTTATCGACTCTTCTGCTCGGCTATTTAAGTCTGGCTCTATCTTCAGCCAGTGCCACTTGTAAATGGTTCCTGGTTGGATTCACATCTCTTTGGAGTTCCCTGTTATCCTGACCAGTTCAGCTAAGCTAAGTTTTTGCTTGCCCTTTTCTGTCCATAGATTGTGGACTTATCCATTCTGTGCTTTCTATGTTTGTCCAGCTTATCAGTGTGAATTAATTCTGCCTTGCTGGAAGCTCTGGGAGGCAGATTTGCCCTCCACACCTTTAGTCAGGTGTGGAGGTTTTTTGTAAACTCTGCGTGGATTTTTGTAGTGTTTTATACTGACCGCACAGTATTCCATCCTGTCCTATCTATTTAGTTAGACTGGCCTCCTGTGCTCATCCTGGTTTCATTCTGTGTATGTCTTTTCCCTCTACACTCACAGTCATTATTTGTGGGGGCTAATCTATCCTTTGGGGATTTTCTCTGAGGCAAGATAGCTTTCCTGCTTCTATCTTTAGGGGTAGTTAGCTCTTAGGCTGTGACGAGATGCCTAGAGAGAGTTAGGAGCATTCCACGGCTACTTCTAGTGTTGTGTTGAGCTTAGGGACTGCGGTCAGTACAGTTACCACTTCCTTCAGAGCTCGTTCCATGTTGCTCCTAGACCACCGTATCATAACAGTACAAGTGGCCAAAAATGAATTAAATGCATCTCAAAAGAAGGAAAAGAAAGTTCTGAACCATTTTTTTTTTCTGTGCTCCAGTTTGTCTTTTTTTTTTTTCTTTTCCTCTTGATATCTGGGTGGTTCAGGATATATGCTTTGGCATGGATGTTCAGGGTTTGTTTTCTCGTGTGGATCAACTTGCTGCAAGAGTACAGAGTATCCAGGACTATGTTGTCCAGACTCCGGCTTTAGAGCCCAGAATTCCTACTCCTGATTTGTTTTTTGGGGACAGATCCAAGTTTTTGAACTTTAAAAATAACTGCAAATTGTTTTTTGCTTTGAAACCCCGTTCTTCTGGTGATCCCATTCAGCAAGTAAAAATCATCATATCCTTGCTGCGTGGTGACCCTCAGGACTGGGCTTTTTCTCTTGAAACAGGGGATCCGGCATTATTGAATGTAGATGCATTTTTTCAAGCGCTCGGATTATTGTATGACAAACCTAATTCTGTGGATCATGCGGAAAAAACCCTGTTGGCCTTGTGTCAAGGTCAGGAAGCGGCAGACTTTCCTACGCCTGCCGGTTTGAGCGAATCTATGTCTCTAGCCATTCAGATTGATCGGCGTCTGTGCAAGCGCAAAGCTGTGCACCATATGGCAGTATCCTCTGAGCAAAGTCCTGAACCTATGCAATGTGATAGGATTTTGACTAGAATAGAACGGCAGGAATTCAGACGTCAGAATAGGCTGTGTTTTTACTGTGGTGATTCGGCTCATGTTATCTCTGATTGCCCTAAGCGTACTAAGTGAGTCGCTAGGTCTGTTACCATTAGTACTATACAGCCTAAATTTCTCTTATCTGTGACCCTGATTTGCTCATTGTCGTCCATTTCTGTCATGGCATTTGTGGATTCAGGCGCTGCCCTGAACTTAATGGACTTAGAATTCGCCAGGCGCTGTGGTTTTTCCTTGCAGCCTTTGCAGAGCCCTATTCCTTTGAGGGGCATTGATGCTACACCCTTGGCCAAGGATAAACCTCAGTACTGGACAGAGATGACTATGTACATGGCTCCTGCACATCAGGAAGATTGCCGTTTTCTGGTGTTGCATAACCTGCATGATGTTGTTGTACTGGGATTTCCATGGTTACAGGAACATAATCGGTGCTGGATTGGAAAACTATGTCGGTGACTAGTTGGGGTTGTCGAGGAGTACATAGTGACGTTCCTTTGATGTCAATTTCCTCTTCCCCCTCTTCTGAGGTCCCTGAGTTTTTGTCGGATTTCCAGGATGTATTTGATGAGCCCAAGTCCAGTTCCCTTCCTCCGCACAGGGACTGTGATTGTGCTATTAACTTGATTCCTGGTTGTAAGTTCCCTAAAGGCCGACTTTTCAATCTGTCTGTGCCAGAGCATGCCGCCATGCGGAGCTATGTTAAGGAATCTTTGGAGAAAGGGCATATTCGGCCCTCTTCGTCACCATTGGGAGCGGGTTCCTTTTTTGTTGCTAAGAAGGATGGCTCCTTGAGACCCTGTATTGATTATCGTCTTCTTAATAAGATCACGGTCAAATTCCAATACCCCTTGCCTTTGCTTACTGATTTGTTTGCTCAGATTAAGTGGGCTGGTTGGTTTACTAAGATTGACCTCCGAGGGGCATATAATCTTGTTCGTATTAAACAGGGTGACGAATGGAAAACTTCAGTTAATACGCCCGAAGGCCATTTTGAATACCTTGTGATGCCATTCGGGCTCTCTAATGCTCCATCTGTGTTCCAGTCTTTCATGCATGATATTTTCCGCAATTATCTTGATAAATTCATGGTCGTATATTTTGATGATATTTTGATTTTTTCCGATGATTGGGAGTCTCATGTGAAGCAGGTCAGGATGGTGTTCCAGATCCTTTGTGATAATGCTTTATTTGTGAAGGGGTCTAAGTGCCTATTCGGAGTTCAGAAGGTCTCTTTTTTGGGTTTTATTTTTTCTCCGTCGTCTATAGAAATGGATCCTGTTAAGGTCCAAGCTATTCATGACTGGATCCAACCCACATCTGTGAAGGGTCTTCAAAAATTTTTGGGTTTTGCTAATTTCTATCGCCGTTTCATTGCCATCTTTTCCAGTGTGGTTAAGCCCCTTACTGATTTGACGAAGAAAGGCGCTGATGTGACGAATTGGTCCTCTGAGGCTGTTGAGGCCTTTCAGGAACTTAAACGCCGATTTACTTCTGCCCCTGTGTTGCATCAACCGGATGTTTCTCTTCCTTTTCAGGTTGAGGTCGACGCTTCTGAGATTGGGGCAGGGGCCGTTTTGTCTCAGAGGGAGTCTGATGGTTCTTTGATGAAACCGTGTGCTTTTTTTTCCAGAAAGTTTTCGCCTGCGGAACACAATTATGATGTCGGCAATCGGGAGTTGTTGGCTATGAAGTGGGCGTTTGAGGAGTGGCGACATTGGCTTGAGGGAGCTAAACACCGTGTTGTGGTCCTGACCGATTATAAGAATCTGATTTACCTCGAGTCGGCCAAGCGGCTGAATCCTAGACAGGCTCAATGGTCCCTGTTTTTCTCCCGTTTTGATTTTTTGGTCTCGTATCTTCCGGGATCTAAGAATGGTAAGGCTGATGCCCTCTCTAGGAGTTTTTCGCCTGATTCTCCTGGAGTCCTTGAGCCGGTTGGCATTCTTAAGGAGGGGGTGATTCTTTCTGCTATCTCCCCTGATTTGCGGCAGGTGCTTCAGGAATTTCAGGCTGATAGGCCTGACCGCTGTCCAGTGGGGAAGCTGTTTGTTCCTCATAGATGGACAAGTAAGGTAATTTCTGAGGTTCATTGTTCAGTGTTGGTTGGGATTTTTGGTACCAGAGATTTGGTTGCTAGGTCCTTTTGGTGGCCTTCCTTGTCATGCGATGTGCGTGCTTTTGTGCAGTCCTGTGGGACTTGTGCCCGGGCCAAGCCTTGCTGTTCCCACGCTAGTGGGTTGCTTTTGCCTTTGCCGGTCCCTGAGAGGCCCTGAACGCATATTTCCTTGGATTTTATTTCGGATCTTCCTGTTTCCAAGAAGATGTCTGTTATCTGGGTTGTTTGTGACCGGTTCTCTAAAATGGTCCATCTGGTACCTTTGCCTAAGTTGCCTTCCTCCTCAGATCTGGTTCCATTATTTTTTCAGCATGTGGTTCGTTTGCATGGCATTCCGGAGAATATTGTGTCTGACAGAGGTTCTCAGTTTGTCTCTAGATTTTGGCGGGCCTTTTCTGCTAGGATGGGCATTGATTTGTCTTTTTCTTCGGCGTTTCATCCTCAGACTAATGGCCAAACTGAGCGAACTAATCAGACTTTGGAGACCTATTTGAGATGCTTTGTGTCTGCTGATCAGGATGATTGGGTGTCTTTCTTGCCGTTGGCCGAGTTTGCCCTTAATAATCGGGCTAGTTCGGCTACTTTGGTTTCACCTTTCATTTGTAATTTTGGTTTTCATCCTCGTTTTTCTTCTGGGCAGGTTGAGCCTTCTGATTGTCCTGGTGTTGATTCTGTGGTGGACAGGCTGCAGCAGATTAGGACTCATGTGGTGGACAATTTGACGTTGTCTCAGGAAAGGGCTCAACGTTTTGCCAACCGCCGTCGGTGTGTTGGTCCCCGGCTCCGTGTGGGGGATTTGGTTTGGTTGTCTTCTCGTCATGTTCCTATGAAGGTTTCTTCTCCTAAGTTTAAGCCTCGGTTTATTGGTCCTTATAAAATTTCTGAAATTATTAATCCGGTGTCTTTTCGTTTGGCTCTTCCTGCCTCTTTTGCCATTCATAATATTTTCCATAGATCTTTGTTGCGGAGATATGTGGTGCCCGTTGTTCCCTCGGTTGACCCTCCTGCCCCGGTGTTGGTTGAGGGAGAGTTGGAATATGAGGTTGAGAAGATTTTGGATTCTCGTTTTTCGAGGCAGAGGCTTCAGTATCTTGTCAAGTGGAAGGGTTATGGCCAGGAGGATAATTCTTGGGTTGTTGCCTCCGATGTCCATGCCACCGATTTGGTTCGTGCTTTTCACTTGGTTCGTGCTGATCGGCCTGGAGGCTCTGGTGAGGGTTCGGTGACCCCTCCTCAAGGGGGGGTGCTGTTGTGAATTCGCCTCTTGGGCTCCCTCCGGTGGTTGTAAGTGGCACTTTTGTGAGTTCTGCTCTTGGGCTCCCTCTTGTGGTTTCTAGTGGTATGGCTGCTCCTTGGAGTTAGCTGTCATCAGCTGCCTCCACTTATCATCTCTTCTGCTCGGCTATTTAAGTCTCGCTCTATCTTCAGCCAGTGCCACGTGCAAATGGTTCCTGGTTGGATTCACATCTCTTTGGAGTTCCCTGTTATCCTGACCAGTTCAGCTAAGCTAAGTTTTTGCTTGCCCTTTTCTGTCCATAGATTGTGGACTTATCCATTCTGTGCTTTCTATGTTTGTCCAGCTTATCAGTGTGAATTAATTCTGTCTTGCTGGAAGCTCTGGGAGGCAGATTTGCCCTCCACACCTTTAGTCAGGTGTGGAGATTTTTTGTAAACTCTGCGTGAATTTTTGTAGTGTTTTATACTGACCGCACAGTATTCCATCCTGTCCTATCTATTTAGTTAGACTGGCCTCCTGTGCTCATCCTGGTTTCATTCTGTGTATGTTTTTTCTCTCTCTACTCACAGTCATTATTTGTGGCTAATCTATCCTTTGGGGATTTTCTCTGAGGTAAGATAGCTTTCCTGCTTCTATCTTTAGAGGTAGTTAGCTCTTAGGCTGTGACGAGATGCCTAGGGAGAGTTAGGAGCATTCCACGGCTACTTCTAGTGTTGTGTTGAGCTTAGGGACTGTGGTCAGTACAGTTACCACTTCCTTCAGAGCTCGTTCCATGTTGCTCCTAGACCACCGTATCATAACAGCTGATGGTGCATGCAGATGCCGTGGCCAAGGTGAAGGTGGGCCACAACAAAGACCCACATATTTTTGCTCGACCTTCCTGTCCCAGTTTCTAGGGGACTGCAGCACTCCACTGTTGAAGCCAGAACAGTGTGACATGGTTGTTGGTTGGATAGCGGATAATGCCTCCAGTCACTTAGCCACCACCACCACCATGTCTTCCACACAGTCAAGTCTGAGTAGACGTGAGTGTGGCCCCTATACTCTGGAACTCTCTACCCCAACACATCAGGCTCTTGCCTACCACGGAGACCTTCAAAAAGAACCTGAAGACCCACCTCTTCCGACAAGCCTACAACCTGCAGTGATCCCCAGTCTACTGAACCGCCGCATGACCAGCTCTACCCTCACCTAATGTATCCTCACCCATCCCCTGTAGACTGTGAGCCCTCGCGGGCAGGGTCCTCTCTCCTCCTGTACTTGTGTGTGCCTTGTTTTACTCATGTTTATTGTACGTGTCTATATTTTCCCCGTTCACATGTAAAGCGCCATGGAATAAATGGCGCTATAAAAATGTACAGTATAATAATAATAATAATAATAATAATAATAAGATGAGATAAGTGCATTCGCAACCTGGGATCCACCGTGCAGGAAAGAACCTGCTGCTAAGTAAGGCGGTGAAGTTAATTAGTATAAACAAACTCTGTTACTTCACAGAGCCCGTAGTAAAGAGACCTCAGAGGGAACACAGCTGCTGAGTAGAGCCGACAGTGGTCATGCAGTCCCAACCAAACACGCTGCTCCTCTCCAGGTGAGCTGGAATTCTAATGGCTATTAGCCAGCCCTGAATTCACTCATGAGAAACTCTTCGCCGGAGGTGCCAGCATTCTAGGGGCTTAATTCAGCCAGGTCTCTGACTGCATACACACAAAAACTCCTCGCCGGAGGTGCCAGCATTCTAGGGGCTTATTTCAGCCAGGTCCCTGACCACACACACAAACACACTGGCGCTGAGCTCGTACATATTTGATACTAGCGCATGGCCGTGTGTTCATGAGAACCTTTTATAGCTGCTGCAACTTCAGGACCTTCCTAGAAGGACCAATGGAAGGCTGCCACAGAACTTGTTCAGGTACAGGGCCTTCCTGGAGGACCAATGGAAGTTGCTGCCGTACCTGAGCATGTGACCCTAGACCTCCACTGAGAGATCTTACCCTGGGCATGCTCAGTGTGTGCAAAGCAGGACTTAGTCCCAGAAAAGCCTGCTCGTCGCAGACCAGTGCAGGGTACAATAGCAGAGCCTGGAGAGGCAGCAGTAACCCTTTTCACAGTATCAGATTCAATGAGACGCTTGGACCGATGTCTCCGCTGAGCAGGCTCCACTGCGGCCGATGCAGAATGGGAGACCGCAACAGACACGGCTCGAGATTCCCCCTGTTCAGCGGTGGGAACTCATCTCCTAACAGAGGTGGTCTTACAAAGTATTGACTCAGGGGCTCAATACAAATGCACAGCAAAGTTTTCAGATTTATCTTTAACATATTTAGAAAACTATGTATCATTCTTTTTATGTTTCACAAATACTTGCTACTTTGTGTTGTTATATCACATTAAATCCCAATAACATACATTTAAGCTTGTAAATGTAATAAAAAATGTGGAAAATTTCATAGAGTATGAATGCTTTTTCAAGGCATTGTATACTTCATACTGCCAGACATTGCAAGGAAGCCAACTGCAACTAACTTCTGGTACTACTTTTTCCAATACAGTTGCTGCTATCACTACTCGTGGTAGAGCTGCTTCTAGTGGCAACCACATTCTTATATGTGATATTAAGGATTTTTCTATCACCCTGCCGTGTCTGTCACCAATACCATGTTTGGATTTAGCATTAGTGATGAGCGAACGTGCTCGCCACTACTCATTACTCGCCCGAGTATCAGTGTACTCGGTGTACTCGGCGAGCACCGAGCATTTCCGGGATTACTCAGCGGTAACTGGTGTCTCCACCCAGCATTTTTTGTGGACCTTACTGTAGAAAGACAATCACGCTGCAGGGATTGTCTGCCAGTCCATGAAACGCCGCAGCCATCTTTGTTGTGGTCAAGCAGTGATTGGCTTGGCCGCACAGCATCATCCCGAGTATAAGGGACCTGGTGCCGCCCTGCTCGTCGCATTCAGCCCTGGATTCAGCAAGAGTAGGGAGAGCTGCTGTCGAGATAGGGTCAGAATCATGGTTTTAATAGTTAGTGTAGGTTTGCAACTGTTAAATCCCCAACTCCTGAGAAACCAACAGTCCTTTTTAGGGCTAATTCGTGGGTCCCAAGATTGCAGCGCTAGGTAGACAGGGCACTGCATATCCACATCAGTGCAAGGCCTGCAGGCACTGTATGTGCGTACATAGCTCCCACTGCATCCCTCCCAAAGCTCCATAACTGTCTGCTGCTGCTTATTTACTATATACCTATAACCCAAAATATATAGGCCTAACCAAGGCACTTCCAATATATATACTCCTACAAACCACGGAAGCATATGCCAAATAAGGGATAAAATAGTAAACTTTATTAATAACATAAATACAGACAAACGGAGAAAAACAATACAAAAAGCTGCCACTACAGAGTCATGTCCTCAGTACAAACAAAAGCCTTTATAGCTTTAGGTAATAATAGCTACCACAAAGTAATGATTATATCAATATATAATACCATCAAATATATCAGCACCTGGAACAATAAGTTCTATCCTAAATACAGAGTACAGTACATACCAAGAATATCTAAACTCACAGGTGCATCAAATGAAAAAATGTCACACAATTCCACAGAGTCATAATCTAATGCTACATAATATAAATAATTGCCATCATCACTCAATGGACGCTGGAGAAATATATATAAACCCAAAGAGAGCAGCGCAGGTCCTAAATAAAGTATAAATAAAGTGCCTAGTGACAATAGTTATAATTTTATGTATAACCCATATTTATAAATAAGGTGCAAATATGCAGGAGACCACGCTATCCTCAAAATGGGACCAAAGAGAAGTAAAGTGCCATGTGACAGAGCAATATTAGCCGCCAATATCAGCAATAAGGCATAATGTAGCTAGTTAAGGGAGGGCTTAAAATAGAACAGCAATACATGACCTGTTGTAGCAGCACGGACCCTGACACGCGTTTCGCGTTTAGCTTCTTCCTTGGGGGAGTTTAGTATTGATATAATCATTACTTCGTGGTAGCTATTATTACCTAAAGCTATAAAGGCTTTTGTTTGTACTGAGGACATGACTCTGCAGTGGCAGCTTTTTGTATTGTTTTTCTCCGTTTGTCTGTATTTATGTTATTAATAAAGTTTACTATTTTATCCCTTATTTGGCATATGCTTCCGTGGTTTGTAGAAGTATATTACTATATACCTAGTTGCAGTTTTCATTTTTTCATTTTCTTTTTTCAAAAAATTCACCCCCCAAAAAAATTATACAGTCTGTTATGTCAGATGAAGTCCTGGTGCATCTGTTTCAAAATCATCGTTTGTCAGGCATACATAGCATAGTTCTGTGTGCTAGCCTTGTTCTACTAATTTTTTTATTTTTTTATAAATTCACCCAAAAGCCCCCCCAAAAATTAATACAGCTTGTTATGTCAGGCTTAGGGCTGATGTTTCGTTTTTTGAAAAATTGTATTTCCGCAGGCATACGTAGCATAGTTCTGTGTGCTAGCCTTGGTCAAATTTTTTTTGTTTACATTCACCAAAAAGCAAAAAACACATTAATACAGTCTGTTAAGTCAGACTGAGTCCTGGTGTATCTGTTTTTGAAAAATCTAATTTCCGCAGTAGCATAGTTCTGTGTGGTAGCCTTGTGCCACTCTTTTTTGGGGGGGTTTAAATTCACCAAAAAAACAAAAAAGGCCTCATATATCTGCGTGCTCCAAGTTTGGGCATTTTAGGGCAGTTTTCCACTGTTTTGGTGCCTGTCATTCTACAAATATACAGCACTATTTTCCCTTTAAGAAAACTACAGGCCACATATTTGCCAGTGTGGTATTTCCGTGACAGCCCTCATATATCTGCGTGCTCCAAGTTTGGGCATTTTAGGCTGGTTTTCCACTGTTTTTGCTGTCTCTTACTCTAGTTATATACAGCACTATTTTGCATTTAAAAATATACAGGCCACATATTTGGCAGTGTGGTATTTCCGTGATAGGCCTCATATATCTGCGTGCTCCAAGTTTGGGCCTTTTAGTCCAGTTTTCCACTGTTTTTGCTGTCTGTGACTCTACTTATATACAGCACTATTTTGCATTTAAAAAATAAAGGCCACATATTTGGCAGTGTGGTATTTCAGTGGCAGGCCTCATATATCTGCATGCTATAAGTTTGGGCATTTTAGGCCATTAGTCCAGTTTTTTCCAGTCTGTTACTCTACTTATATACAGCACTATTTTGCATTTAAAAAAATTCTACAAAACCCCCCAAAAATGTAAGACAGTCTGTTACTTCAAACTGAGGCCTGTTGTATCTGTGGTGGGAAAATCGTAGCTTGACAGGCATACGTTTCATAGTTCTGTCTGCTAGCCTTATTCTTTTTTTTTTTTTAAATTATACAAAACCTTAAAAAAAGGTAGTACAGTCTGTTATGTCAGGCTGAGTTCTGTTGTACCTGGTTTAGAAAAATCGTATTTCAGCAAGCATACGTAGCATAGTTCAGTGTGCTAGCCATATGCTACTCTTTTTTGGGTGTTTTAAATTCACCAAAAAGCCCCCCAAAATGTAATACAGTCTGTTATGTCAGACTGAGGCCTGCTATTTGTGTTTGAAAAATTGTAGCTTTGCAGGCATACTGAGCAGATATCATTTAGCTCCAAATAAATACATTTGTGTTGAGCTTTTGAAATAGTGTAGTAGTCCATTTAAAATGGGCAATGGACAGGGAAGTGGACATGATGCTGATGGTGCATGCAGATGCCGTGGCCAAGGTGAAAGTGGGCCACAATAAAGACCCACATCTTCCCGCTTGACCTTCCTGTCCCAGTTTCTAGGGCACCACAGCACTCCACTGTTGAAGCCAGAACAGTGTGACATGGTTGTTGGTTGGATAGCGGATAATGCTTCCAGTCACTTAGCCACCACCACCATGTCTTCCACACAGTCAAGTCTAAGTAGCCGTGAGTGTGGCCCGGATATTCCTCACCCTGATCCTCCTTCCAACAACCATGCCAAGTGCCCTGAGACAACTGATCCCACACTTGGACACTTTGAAGAGCTGTTCAGTTTTCCATGTCAAGATTCTGGACTCTCGGTCGGTCAACTTGAAGTGGGGACAGATGAGATTGCATGTAGAGCTGCCCAAAGCTTTGACCAGCCCCAATCACACGAAGGCGATGGTGTGAAAGTGTCACAAAAGGTGGACGATGATGAGACACAATTGCCAGAAAGTCAGGAGGAGGAGCAGGGTGCGGATGTGAAAGATGAGGTGGTGGATGACATAGTGACTGACCCAACCTGGCAGGAGGACATGCATAGCGTGGACAGCAGCACACATGGGGAATGAGGCATATCCCCCAACAGGCAGGAAGAAGCAGTGTGGTGGCCATAGATAGAAGGCGTGCATCTGTTCCCCATAACACCAACATGAGTGAAGTTGCCATTCCAACTGTTAGATCTTCCCGAGTCTGGTTATTTTAGACTCTGCCGATAACCCCAAACAGGCCATTTGCAATACTTGCCATGCACACATCAGCAGGGGTAGCAAAACCACCAACCTGACCACCACCAACATGATCAAGTACATGGCAGCAAAGCACCAGACTTTGTGGGCCGAACCCAAGGCTCAAGGAACACTGTCTGCAGGTGACACCACTGCTTCTTCCACTGTTTTGTTTAGAAGCCAATCCCCAGTCCACCATGCATGTGAAGATGCCTCTAACCCTACACCTGTTGTTGCCCACAGTCAATCAGCACCATCATCAAGCCAGTCCATGTCCTTGTCCCAGCACAGCCTTCACTTGTCTATACCCCAGTCATTGGAAAGTAAGCGGAAATACCCAGCAAACGCCCCACAAGCCACAGTCCTAAATTGTAACATTTCTCTTCTACTTGCGCTCGAAATGTTGCCTTTTAGGCTCGTTGAGACGGAAACTTTCCGCAACCTGATGGCGGTGGCTGTCCCAAGGTACTAGGTCCCCAGTCGCCACTTTTTCTCCCCATGTGCCATACCGGCATTCCACCAGCATGTGTCCCACAACATTACCTATGCCCTCAGCAATGCTGTTACAGGGAAAGTCCACCTAACCACAGACACATGGACAAGTGCTTGTGGGCAGGGACACAACATCTCACTGACGGCACACTGAGTTAATATGGTGGAAGCCGGGACCCAGTCAGATCTTGGGATGGAACACATCCTCCCCACGCTAAGGATTGCTGACCCTACGTCAGTCAGAGTTGCCCCCACAGTCTACAGCTCCTGCACCTCTTCCTCCTCCTCCTCTTCTTCCTCCATCTCTGAAATCAACACATCAGTCTGAGGCTGGAAGTACTACAGCACTGCCTCAGCCAAGCGGCAGCAGGTTGTGATGAAGCTAATCTGCATAGGTGACAAACCGCACAATGCAGAAAAGTTGTGGACAGCGCTGAAAAAGCAGTCAGATATTTGGATGACACCGCTGAACCTACAGCCAGGCATGGTCGTGTGTGACAATGGCCGTAACCTCACAGACATACCTTGCTTGGCCCATGTGCTTAACCTCGTGGTTCAACGTTTTCTGAAAAGCTACCCAGAGATGCTGTATCTGCTAGTGAAAGTACGCCGTCTGTCTGCCCATTTCCGAAAGTCAGCTACAGCTTCAGCCGCTCTTGCCATGCTTCAGCAGCATTTGCAGCTTCCAGCTCATCGACTGGTGTGTGATGTCCCCACACGCTGGAACTCTACGCTGCATATGTTGGAAAGGATTTGTGAGCAGAAGAAGGCAGTTGTTGAATACCAACATCAACAAGGCCGTCGATATTCAGTTCAGACTTCACACATAAGACCTCATGAGTGGACATGGATGTCAGACATATGTACTATCCTTCAAAACTTTGAGGACTGCACCAAGATGGTGGGCGGCGATGATGCCATAATTATTGTCACCATCCCACTTCTCAGCATTCCAAAAACCTCTCTGCTCACAATTAAAGAGGATGCATTGCAGGCAGAGCATGAGGGCATGGAGCAAGAAACCATATAGGGGGATTACACTGAGCCCAGCCTCATGTCTTCTCAACGTGGATTGGTAGACAATGAGGAGGAGGAGGAGGAAGAACAGGAGCTACTTTCATGCGCTATAGACAGTACTACAAGCACAGCTGTCATATTGCTTGTTCAGTGGGAATGGCCTGAGGACAGGGAGGAGTAGGATGAGGATAAGGATGAGGAGGAGGAGGACAGCCGACCTGTTGGTGAGGACACAGAAGTCTTGCCTGTTAGCAGTCTGGCATGCATGGCTGACTTTATGTTGCGCTGCATTTCACGTGACCCTTGCATTATAAAAATTTTGGGTGACACTCATTACTGGTTGGTGACTCTTCTAGACGCATGCTACAAGTAGAACTTTCAATCTCTTCTGCCAGAGGCAGAGAGGTGTACTAAAATGTTGTAGTACAACAAGGCCCTTGTAGTGGAATTACTTAGAAAATTCCCATGTGAGAACGCTGGCAGCAGACGTCAGAGATTGTTGTACAACCAAAGAGTCCAAGAGAGAGAGACAGAAGTACAATCCAGCTCAAGCAGGGGAACAATGGCAAAGTTCTGGGACAGTTTTCTCAGACCCTCACATTGTGACGGCACAGAGACAAGGGGTCAAGGGGTGCTGTCACAAGAAGTGCAATGTTTGGGAAGATGCTGAGGGAGTACCTTGCAGATCATACAAACGTCCTCCATGATTCCTCTGTGCATTTTTAATTATTGGGTATCCAAGCTGGACACGTGGCATGAACTGGCTTTCTACGCCTTGGGGGTCCTGGCCTGCCCTGCTGCTAGTGTTCTGTCAGAGTGGGTTTTTAGTGCCACTGGTGGAATTATAACAGATAAGCGCATCCGTCTGTCAACTGAAAATGCTGACAGGCTGACTCTTATAAAAATGAACAAGGGCTGGATTTGGAAAGACTTTTGTACACCACCAACTGAAAACAGCGAAACATAACCTCAAATACATTCTCTGTTTTGGGTAGGTGCATTCTCATACACCTCTTCACAACCACACATGGGTATAGGCTTCCAGATTTGGTCTGTTTGTTCTTATCCTCATCCTCATTATCCAGAACCACTAGATAACCAGAGTGAACGTGCTCTGTACTGTTATAGGCCAATGAATTTTGGGCAAGGGGGATGTGATGACAGTATTTTATTTATTAAAAAAAGGACCCCCCATTGGGGAATTGTTTGGCAGCTCATGCCCTCCATTACAAGTCTCAGAGACCCACATCCCTACTTTGGGCCTGCTTCTTAACTCTGTATCCTGCAATGTCTCTTCTTTAATAGCCACTGGATGACCAGGGTGAACGTGCTCTGTACTGTTATAGGCCAGTGAATTTTGGGCAAGGGGGCTGTGATGGCACTATTTTATTTATTAAAAAAAGGACCCCCAATTGGGGAATTGTTTGTCAGCTCATGCCCTCCATTACAAGTCTAAGAGACCCACACCCCTACTTTGGGCCCACTTCTTAATTCGGTTTACTGCAACGCTTCTTCCTTATCGCCGGCGACATGACCTGGGTGAACGTGTTCTGTACTGTTATAGGCCACAGAATTTTGAGCAAGAAGGGCTGTGATGGCAATAGTATATTTTTAAAAAAGGTACCCTCCATTGGTGAAACCACATCCTTGTTGGCTTCATAACATTTGTGTACGTTAAAGAGCTCATTTGAAAATTTCCTTTTTATGTTGCCTGGTTGCTCACATTGAACACAATACACTTCATAATTATTTGTTAAAGCAATACTGTTAGTTTGGCTCAGTAGTTCATTTCAAATATTTCTTTGTCCACTATGTTAGTTTCTCTCCTTGAGAGCCATAACTTTGGCTACATCAAATGTAGAAATGGTGAATATACAAATGGTGAATTGGAATCCAGATTAAAATACTGTATACCGAATGCATTCAGACAATTACATAGCTGCATTTTTTGTAAAACATTTACAGATGGGACAGGCAATGCCCATAGTGACACAATCTTGAGAAATGTTTGTTTATTCACTTCACAAACAAAAATGTTTGCTGTTTGTCATTGTAAAACATTAAGGTTTACTGAAACTCTGCATGTGGTGGTTTGATCTAAATCCTTGTGGCTTTCATATTCTAGGGGTTTATGACCTCTCGTCTGATGACTTCATGATATCTCAGTTTCATACAATCTTGAAAGCTGGCCACTTGAGGGTCTGGGTGAAACTACAGTTACTACATAGTGTAAATCACTATATAAGACCAGAGAAACATGACTAAGGGTACCGTCACACTATACCATTTCGATCGCTACGACGGTACGATTCGTGACGTTCCAGTGATATCGTTACGATATCGCTGTGTCTGACACGCAGCAGCGATCAGGGATCCTGCTGAGAATCGTACGTCGTAGCAGATCGTTTAGAACTTTCTTTCATCGCTGGATCTCCCGCTGTCATCACTAGATCGGTGTGTGTGACACCGATCTAGCGATCTAGCGATGCGATCCAGCGATGCGTTCGCTTGTAACCAGGGTAAACATCGGGTTACTAAGCGCGGCCCTGCTCTTAGTTACCCGATGTTTACCCTGGTTACCCAGGGACCTCGGCATCGTTGGTCGCTGGAGAGCTGTCTGTGTGACAGCTCCCCAGCGACCACACTACGATTTACCTACGATCACGGCCAGGTCATATCGCTGGTCGTGATCGTAGGTAAATCGTATAGTGTGACGGTACCCTAAGACAGATGCCAAAACAGGGGTACCTGTACATATAGAGTGTGCTGATACCTGCATAATTGGGGACACCCATGCAGTGTAGGTAATCTCCCAGGGGTTCTCTGTCTTGGTGTTGTTTCTCTGATATTCCAGGAGGATAATGTTAAAAAGCCTCTTGTTGATGATGTACGTATACTGTATGTAGTTAATCTTTATATGTACGTAATCATTATATGTATTTAATCCTTATATGTACTTATTACCTTTGTAGGTTAAGTACATATACAAAAGTGTATGCACTCATACTATTCAATCATACTATTCCTTGAATTTTGTACTTTGCAAAAAAATTGCGCTGCATTGCAAGTATTAGCCTTCTTTAGAGCAGTATCTGAATGTTAGTGTTAAAAACATGGCAACTAAAATTGCCAAATTCTCCTGTAAATAATTCTGCAAAGAGGGAATCATCATGCCATTAAAAAATACAAGTGAAATTTCATGGGCCCATCCAGTATGTGGGTTCCAAGGCGTAATGGGGTGCATATGACTATACAGCAGGGCTGGCCTTGCTGCCAATGTGTAAAACAAAGTAGTATGGAGCACAAAATGAATATTGTGAAGTGGATTTTCATGGGCCCATCCAGTATGTTGGTTCCAAGGTGTAATGAGGTGCATATGACTATGCAGCAGGGCTGGCCTTGCTACCAATGTGTAAAACAAAGTAGTATGGAGCACAAAATGCATATTGTGAAGTGGATTTTCATGGGCCCATCCAGTATGTGGGTTCCAAGGCCTAATGGTGTGCATATGACTATGCAGCAGGGCTCGCCTTGCTGCCAATGTGTAAAACAAAGGAGTACTTGAGAACAAAATAAATATTGTGAAGTGGATTTGCATGGGCCCATACAGCATGTGGGTTCCAAGGCATAAGGGAGGCATATGAATTGGTAGCAGGGTAGGCCTTGCATTCAATGCAACATTTTTTCAGGAGGCACTCCTGGACATCTTATGAAAGGGGTATTGTGGTGCGTTGTAATTCTTGGCAGCCCATCCACTCACAGCATAGGCTACAGCAGTTTAGGAGACCCACTGTTTAATAATGTCCCTTTAAGAAGATTAATGCTGCCTAATGCACCAGTAAAAATAGGCTCTGTGACTTTAAGAGTCCCTCCTTCATATATGAAACAAGATGGGTCTGCTTATGTGTCACACATCACATGGCCAGCTAGGGTTGTTAAATGTTGCAATGACATTTCCCAGTGAATGCATTTGTAGTGGTTGAAAGTAAAGTCAAAGTTGAAAAACTCTTCAAAAACGCTGCGTCTGAACTAAGCCCAAGTGGGAGAGGAAATTTTCAGCTTGGGGTTAATTATTTGGCCTTACAGGCAAGTCATTAACCTGCAAAGGATGAACCTTAATATATTTCCCAGCAAAATCCGTTTTGGTTTCTTTTTAGTGTGTTTTTTGTGGCACCGTGAAAAATGGCATTAATCTCGGAAAAAAATTGTTTAAAGCTGTGAACTAGGAGTCAGGAATGCTTCCAGGGTTGATCCCCATGATGTTCCTGTGTCATTTGAGCAGTGTTTCCATCATTTTCAGATGTTTCTAGACCTTAAAAGGACCCCCGGGGGGGATCGGGGTAAAAATACTCGGGTCTCCCATAGACTTACATTGAGCTCGTTGTTCTGGCCGAGTACCCGATTATTCCAACCTGCGAGCACCCGAGCAGCGAGCACCCGAGCATTTTAGTGCTTGCTCATCACTATTTACCATACATTTTGGACTAAAATCTAAAGTTTATTTTTTTCAAAACATTGTTAACACACGTAACTAATGTTTTGTTTCAAATTCTCAAACCCTTGACAAAAAAAACATAACCCTAAATAACAGTCGCTATATATACATACATGGAAATTAATCAGCCAGCAGTATTGTGACGCCTACGATTATTAACTGTGACTAGTCAAACAGTTGAAAAACCTTCACTTCTTATTGTTATTTTATATATATATACAGTGGGGCAAAAAAGTATTTAGTCAGTCAGCAATAGTGCAAGTTCCACCACTTAAAAAGATGAGAGGCGTCTGTAATTTACATCATAGGTAGACCTCAACTATGGGAGACAAACTGAGAAAAAAAAATCCAGAAAATCACATTGTCTGTTTTTTTTAACATTTTATTTGCATATTATGGTGGAAAATAAGTATTTGGTCAGAAACAAACAATCAAGATTTCTGGCTCTCACAGACCTGTAACTTCTTCTTTAAGAGTCTCCTCTTTCCTCCACTCATTACCTGCAGTAATGGCACCTGTTTAAACTTGTTATCAGTATAAAAAGACACCTGTGCACACCCTCAAACAGTCTGACTCCAAACTCCACTATGGTGAAGACCAAAGAGCTGTCAAAGGATACCAGAAACAAAATTGTAGCCCTGCACCAGGCTGGGAAGACTGAATCTGCAATAGCCAACCAGCTTGGAGTGAAGAAATCAACAGTGGGAGCAATAATTAGAAAATGGAAGACATACAAGACCACTGATAATCTCCCTCGATCTGGGGCTCCACGCAAAATCCCACCCCGTGGGGTCAGAATGATCACAAGAACGGTGAGCAAAGATCCCAGAACCACGCGGGGGGACCTAGTGAATGAACTGCAGAGAGCTGGGACCAATGTAACAAGGCCTACCATAAGTAACACACTACGTCACCTTGGACTCAGATCCTGCAGTGCCAGACGTGTCCCACTGCTTAAGCCAGTACATGTCCGGGCCCGTCTGAAGTTTGCTAGAGAGCATTTGGATGATCCAGAGGAGTTTTGGGAGAATGTCCTATGGTTCGATGAAACCAAACTGGAACTGTTTGGTAGAAACACAACTTGTCGTGTTTGGAGGAAAAAGAATACTGAGTTGCATCCATCAAACACCATACCTACTGTAAAGCATGGTGGTGGAAACATCATGCTTTGGGGCTGTTTCTCTGCAAAGGGGCCAGGACGACTGATCCGGGTACATGAAAGAATGAATGGGGCCATGTATCGTGAGATTTTGAGTGCAAACCTCCTTCCATCAGCAAGGGCATTGAAGATGAAACGTGGCTGGGTCTTTCAACATGACAATGATCCAAAGCACACCATCAGGGCAACGAAGGAGTGGCTTCGTAAGAAGCATTTCAAGGTCCTGGAGTGGCCTAGCCAGTCTCAAGATCTCAACCCTATAGAAAACCTTTGGAGGGAGTTGAAAGTCTGTGTTACCAAGCGAAAAGCCAAAAACATCACTGCTCTAGAGGAGATCTGCATGGAGGAATGGGCCAACATACCAACAACAGTGTGTGGCAACCTTGTGAAGACTTACAGAAAACGTTTGACCTCTGTCATTGCCAACAAAGGATATATTACAAAGTATTGAGATGAAATTTTGTTTCTGACCAAATACTTATTTTCCACCATAATATGCAAATAAAATGTTAAAAAAACAGACAATGTGATTTTCTGGATTTTTTTTTCTCAGTTTGTCTCCCATAGTTGAGGTCTACCTATGATGTAAATTACAGACGCCTCTCATCTTTTTAAGTGGTGGAACTTGCACTATTGCTGACTGACTAAATACTTTTTTGCCCCACTGTATATATATATATATATATATATATATATATATATATATATATATATATATATAGTATATTTATTTATTTGTTTTATGTGCTTTCAACTAATATGAAAATTAATTTCATGAAGCCTAAAATGCTAGGTTGTGAACTTGCTACATGTTGGATTATGACTGGTAACAAATATGCAACAACAGCCATATGGTTGTGGGGTGTACTCTATCTAGAGTAAGCAAATAAAAGAGGTTTTTCATAAATAAAAAGATAAAAATAAACCTTTAATATTAACCCCTTTACCCTCAAGGGTGGTTTGCACGTTAATGACCGGGATAATTTTTACAATTCTGACCACTGTCCCTTTATGAGGTTATAACTCTGGAACGCTTCAACGGATCCCGATGATTCTGACATTGTTTCGTGACATATTGTACTTCATGATAGTGGTAAAATTTCTTTGATATTACTTGCATTTATTTGTGAAAAAAATGGAAATTTGGTGAAAATTTTAAAACTTTTGCAATTTTCCAAATTTGAATTTTTATGCCCTTAAATCACAGAAATATGTCACACAAAATACTTAATAAGTAACATTTCCCACATGTCTACTTTACATCAGCACAATTTAGGAACCAAATTTTTTTTTGTTAGGGAGTAATAAGGGTTAAAAGTTGACCAGCAATTTCTAATTTTTACACCATTTTTTGTAGGGACCACATCACATTTAAGTCACTTTGAGGGGTCTATATGATTGAAAATATCCAAGTGTGACACCATTCTAAAAACTGCACCCCTCAAGGTGCTCAAAACCACATTCAAGAAGTTTATTAACCCTTCAGGTGTTTCACAGGAATTTTTGGAATGTTTAGAAAAAATGAACATTTAACTTTTTTTTACTTCAGCTCCAATTTGTTTTATTTACCAAGGGTAACAGGAAAAATTGGACCCCAAAAGTTGTTGTACAATTTGTTCTGAGTATGCTGCCACCCGATATGTAATGGTAAACCACTGTTTGGGCGCATGGCAGTGCTCAGAAGGGAAGGGGCGCCATTTGACTTCAATGCAAAATTGACTGGAATTGAGATAGGATGCCATGTTGCGTTTGGAGTGCCCCTGATGTGCCTAAACATTGAAACCCCCCAGAAGTGACAATATTTTGGAAAGTAGACACCCTAAGGAACTTATCTAGATGTTTGTTGAGCACTTTGACCCACCAAGTGCTTCACAGAAGTTTATAATGTAGGGCCGTAAAAATAAAAAATCATATTTTTTCACGAAAATGATTTTTCGCCCCCAATTTTTTATTTTTCCAAGGGTAACAGAAGAAATTGGACCCCAAACACTTTTGTGCAATTTGTTCTTAGTACACTGATACCCCATATGTGGGGGTAAACCACTGGTTGGGCGCATGGCAGAGCTCAGAATTGAAGGAGCGCCATTTGAGTTTTCAATGCAGAATTGGCTGGAATGAGATAGGATGCCATATCTCTTTTGGGGAGCCCCTGATGTGCCTAAACAGTGGAAACCCCCCAAAAAGTGACATCATTTTGGAAAGTAGACCCCCTAAGGAACTTATATAGATGTTTGGTGAGCACTTTGAACCCCCAAGTGCTTCACAGAAGTTTATAATGTAGGGCGGTAAAAATAAAAAATCTTATTTTTTCACAGAAATGATTTTTTGCCCCCATTTTTTTATTTTCCCAAGGTTATCAGGAGAAATTGGACCTCAAAAGTTGTGCAATTTGTCCTGAGTACGCTTATACCCGATATGTGGGGGTAAACCACTGTTTAGGTGCAAGGCAGAGCTCAGAAGTGAAGGAGCGCCATTTGACTTTTCAATGCAAAATTGGCTGGAATTGAGATAGGACACCATGTCTCTTTTGGAGAGTCCCTGATGTGCCTAAACAGTGGAAACTCCCCAAAAGTGACACCATTTTGGAAAGATGACCCATTAGGAACTTATATAGATGTCTGGTGAGCACCTTGAAGCCCCAAGTGCTTCACAGAAGTTTATAATGTAGGGCCGTAAAAATAAAAAATCTTATTATTTTCACAAAAATGATTTTTTCGCCCCTATTTTTAATTTACCCAAGGGTATCTGGAGAAATTGAACCCAAAAGTTGTTGTGCAATTTGTCCTGATTACACTGATACCTCATATATGGGAGAAAACTACTTTTTGGCTCGGAAGGGAAGAAGTGGCGTTTTGGAATGCAGACTTTGATGGAATGGTCTGCTAGCATCACGTTGCGTTTGCAGAGCCCCTGATGTACCTATAGAGTAGAAACCCCCCACAAGTGACCCCATATTGGAAACTAGACCGGCCAAGGAACTTATCTAGATGTGTTGTGAGAACTTTGAACCCCCAAGTGTTTCACTAAAGTTTATAACGCAGAGCCATGAAAATCAAAACTCTTTTTTTTTCACAAAAATTATTTTTTAGCCCCCAGTTTTGTTTTTTCCCAAGGGTAACAGGAGAAATTGGACCCCAAAAGTCATTGTCCAATTTGTCCTGAGCACGTTGATACCCCATATGTGGGGGTAAACCACTGTTTGGGTGCACGGCAGAGCTCGGAAGGGAAGGACAACTGTTTTACTTTTTCAATGCAGAATTGTATGGATTGAGATCTGGCGTCATGTTGCATTTGCAGAGCCCCTGGTGTGCCTAAACAATGGAAACCTCCCAATTCTAACTCCAAGCCTAACCCCAACACACCCCTAACCCTAATCCCAACCTTAACCACACCCCTAACCCCAACACACCCCTAACCCCAACACACCCCTAACACTAATCCCAACCCTAACCACACCCCTAACCTGAACACACCTCTAACCCTAATCCCAACCCCAATCACCCCTAACCCCAACACACCCCTTACCCTAATCCCAACACTAACCATACCCCTATCCCTGACACACCCCTAACCCAACCATAAACGTAATCCAAACCCTAACCTCAACTCTAGCCACAACCCTAACTTTAGCCCCATCCCTAACCCTAACTTTATCCCCAACCCTAACTTTAGCCCCAACCCTAACCCTAATGGGAAAATGGAAATAAATAGATTTTTTTTATTTTATTAGTTTTCCCTAACTAAGGCGGTGATAAATGGGGGGTTTGATATAGTATTAATAGCGTGTTTTTATAGTGGGTTTTTATGTTTGGCAGCTGTCACACACTAAAAGACACTTTTTATTGCTAAACATATTTACCACATTCTGAGAGCTATAATTTTTCCATATTTTGGTCTACAGAATCATGTGAGGTCTTGTTTTAGGCGGTACGAGTTGACGTTTTTATTGGTACCATTTTTGGGCAAATAACTTTTTTATCACTTTTTATTGAATGAACAAAAACCAGCAATTCGTAAATTTTTTGGGGGAGGGCATTTATGCTGTTCCGCTTTTATTAAAATTGATAAAGCAGTTTCATTCTTCAGGTCAGTACGATTACAGCGATACCTCATTTATATCATTTTTTTATGTTTTGGCGCTTTCATACAATAAAAATTATTTTATAGAAAAAATAATTATTTTTGCATTGCTTTATTCTGAGGGCTATAACTTTTTTATTTTTTTGCTGATGATGTTGTATGGTGGCTCCTTTTTTGCGGGACAAGATGACATTTTCGGCGGTACCATGTTTATTTGTATCCGTCTTTTTGATTGCGTGTTATTCCACTTTTCGTTCGGCGGTATGATGATAAAGCATTGTTTTTTGCCTCATCTTTTTTTTTTACGATGTTCACTGAAGGGCTGAAGGGGTTAACTAGTGGGATAGTTTTATAGGTTGGGTCGTTATGGACGCGGCAATATTAAATAGGTTTACTTTTATTGTTTTTTTATTATTTACATAAAGAAATGTATTTATTGGAACAATATATTTTTTTTAATTTATTTAGGATTTTTTTTACACATGTAAATATATATTTTTTTGTTTTTTTACTTTGTCCCAGGGTGGGACGTCATGCTATAGTGTCAGATCGCTGATATGACACTTTGCACAGCACTGTGTCAGATCAGCGATCTGACAGGCAGTGCTGCAGGCTTGCCGGCGCTTGCTCAGGCGCTTGCAAGCCACCTCCCTGCAGGACCCAGAAGGCCCACCGCGGCCATCTTGGATCCGTAGCCTGCAGGGAGGAGGACGGAGGAGATGCTCAGAACAATGTGATCACATCACGTTGCTCTGAGGGTCTCGGAAGCATGCAGGGAGCCTCTTGACCGCTCCTGGCACATTGGCACATAGTGTCGGATGTTAGCTGTGATAATCAGCTGATACTCGACGGTGGTCATAGGGGCCCAGACCTCCTTGATGAAATAGTGTGTCTAATGTCAGAAAGGGGTTAAAGGTGAAAATAAATAAATCCACGACAAATAGTAAGAGACCGGAAAATGAGGTAGAATCACGTCACAATAGGAAGAATGTGCAACAGTTGCTGTGCTCAGGAGGTGAGTGTAATGGAAAAGAGAAAAAAGACAAGTGCATATATAATGCTCACACCTAGGGATTAGAGAAAGTAACAAAGTGTTTTTATTATCAACCAAAACACACAATGAATAAAAACTACTAAAAACAGGAGAACAACAATAAAACACCCAAAGTGCCAATGTGGTCCATAAGGCCAAATATACAGGTGCTTCTCACAAAATTAGAATATCATCACAAAGTTAATTTATTTCAGTTCTTCAATACAAAACGTTTTACTTGGGCCAAGGAGAAAAAGAACTTGACTGTTGCTCAGTGGTCCAAGGTGTTGTTTTCAGATTAAAATACATTTTGCATTTCTTTCGGAAATCATGGTCCCAGAGTCTGGGGTAAGAGTGGAGAGGCACACAATCAAAGGTGCTTGATGTCTACTTTCAAGATTCCACAATCAGTGATGGTTTGGGGAGGCTGGTGTAAGTCCACTGTGTTTTACCAAGACCAAAGCCAGCGCAGCCGCCTACCAAGAAATTTTAGAGCAGTTCATGCTTCCCTCCTCCGAAAAGCTTTTTGGAGATGGAAATTTCATTCTCCAGCAGGACTTGGCACCTGTCCACTCTTCCAAAAGTACCAATACCTGGTTTAACCCTTAATGACTGCCAATACTTTTTTTTAACTGACCTGAGATATAAGAGAAGAGAATCCCCATACAGGTGACAATCCAGCAGCCGGCAGTTGTACACTATAGCTGACAACTTGCTGCATCAGCCACAATCAGTGTTTGCACTATCCAAATCTGTTTAACCTCTTAAGGTACCGTCACACTAAGCGACGCTGCAGCGATACCGACAACGATCCGGATCGCTGCAGCGTCGCTGTTTGGTCGCTGGAGAGCTGGCACACAGACAGCTCTCCAGCGACCAATGATGCCGTTAACCAGGGTAAACATCGGGTAACTAAGCGCAGGGCTGCGCTTAGTAACCCGATGTTTACCCTGGTTACCATCGTTAAAGTAAATAAAACAACCACTACATACTTACCTACCGCTGTCTGTCCCCGGCGCTGTGCTTCTCTGCTCTGGCTGTGAGTGCCGGGCAGCCGGAAAGCAGAGCGGTGACGTCACCGCTGTGCTCACAGCCAGTACAGGAGGAGTGCAGAGAAGCTGAGCGCCGGGGACAGACAGCGGTAGGTAAGTATGTAGTGTTTGTTTTTTTTACTTTAACGATGGTAACCAGGGTAAACATCGGGTTACTAAGCGCGGCCCTGCGCTTAGTTACCCGATGTTTACCCTGGTTACCAGCGAAGACATCACTGAATCGGTGTCACACACGCCAATTCAGCGATGTCTGCGGGGAGTCCAGCGACGAAACAAAGTTCTGGACTTTCTTCCCCGACCAGCGACAGCACAGCAGGGGCCTGATCGCTGCTGCCTGTCACACTGGACGATATCGCTAGCCAGGACGCTGCAACGTCACGGATCGCTAGCGATATCGTCTAGTGTGACGGTACCTTTAGATGCTGCTGCAAATAGTGACTACATCAATATAAATGGTTAACAGAGTGTGGGGGCTTCCTCTTTATCCCAATCGGTGCCCTCAGATCATGATTGATCTATAAAGAATCTATGGGGTATTGTCAAGAGGAAGATGAGAGGCACCAGACTCAACAATGCAGACGAGCTGAAGGCTGGTATCAAAGCAACCTGGGCTTCCATAACACCTCAGCAGTACCACAGGCTGAGCACCTTCATGCCACGCCACATTGATGCAGTAATTGATGAAAAAGGATCCCTGACCAAGTATTGAGTGTAGTTACTGAACACACATTTCAGTAGGCCAACATTTCAAATTTTAAAATAATTTTTCAAGCTAATGTTATAAAGTATTGTAATTTACTGAGATTATGACTTTTGGGTTTTCATTGGCTGTAAGCCATAATCATCAACATTACCAGAAATAAACACTTGGAATAGATCACTCTGTTTGTAATGATTCTATATAATATATGAGTTTCACTTTTTGTTTTGAAGAACTAAAATAAATTAATTTTTTTATGATATTATAATTTTGTGAGAAGCACCTCTATATTGTTAAACCAGAAATGGTAATGCAAACATCAATAAATAATTGGCACAAGAGTATAGGGGGGGGACTATGCCTGAATCTAGCATGAGAGAAAGGGAACTGTGCAAAAATATATTATAAATATAATAGCATATCAACAGCCAAAAATGGGAGGCCCCAAAATTGGTATGGAAAGGCATGCCAGAAGAAAGAGCATGGCAGTAAAGAACCCTTAAAGTGGCTAAATGTGTAAAATAACACAAAGAGGATTATATCGTAATAAGATGGTATGGATACGTCATAAGCCGCAAGGAGGCTGTATGGTGAAATGTCCTGTTATGGAAAGGTAGTATACAAGACCCAGCAATGGGGAGAACATGTAGGTAAACCAAGGGACAATATGTAAAAAGCAGTTGGAGAAGTAACGTAAGTCACGAATGGGGCAGTCACATCGTCAAGCCAGGTAATCAGAGGTAGAGAGCCCCCAGACCAAGGGTGTGATGGAAGCCCCATGCATATTTCTGCCAGTGCTAGTTCGTCAGAGGAAGTAGAGGTTTCAAAATTAGGACACTTTCTCTTTAAAAAAAAATTATGCCGAATCTTCAAAACACTCGGTGTGCTTTTTCATTTACAAACAGAAACAAGCCTTGAATTCAGAATTTGTATTTATTTGCAAAATAGGCAATGAGTGGTTTAGTACAACCCCTTGATTGATAGCTCTGTGAATAAAAAAAGTAGCAATGCAGGTTTCCCTGTAAAATCATGCAGCAAATTTACCACATAACAGGCCTAAAGTGATTGTGGCATATTATTTCAGTACAGATATACCAAATTGTTAATGGAAGTGACAGTCTCAGTCTGTGAATAGAAATCCAACATACAAGGGACATACTGACACCAGAAAAAATTTTTATTAACATGCCTAGATCCTGCACGTAGCCGAACGATGCCAAGAGAAAATGAACTTTTTTCACCGCGGCAGCGTTCAGCTTTCAGTCACTGTTTCTGGCCTGGTACACTGACAATGGTTCAGTCACCGCTCTGAGTATACAGAGCAGCTACTTTAACTGCGCCCCTGGGCCTGACTGATAGCCAATCCCAATGCAGAGCGAGTGTAGTCAGTGTAGAGGTACAGAGAGGAACATCAAGTGCATGTATACTAATGCCAGAAGCCTCGCCAACAAAATTGATGAATTAGAACTAATGTTGGAGCATAATTATGACATGGTGGGGATATCTGAAACGTGGCTGGATGAGAGCCATGACTGGGCTGTTAACTTGCAGGGCTATAGCCTGTTCAGAAATGACCGTACAGATAAGCGAGGGGGTGGGGTGCGTCTGTATGTAAAATCTTCCTTAAAACCCATCCTGCGCGATAATATAGGTGAATTTAATGAAAATGTAGAATCCCTGTGGGTGGAGATAAGGGGAGGGGGAAAAAATAATAAATTACTGATAGGGGTTTGTTATAAATCTCCAAAAATAATGGAAGCAATGGAGAATATCCTCGTAAAGCAAATTGATGAAGCGGCGACTCAAGGAGAAGTCATTATTATGGGGGACTTCAACTACCCTGAAATAGATTGGGGAACAGAAACCTGCAGTTCCAGCAAAGGTAATTGGTTTTTGACAACTATGAGAGACAATTACCTTTCACAACTGGTTCAGGACCCAACAACAAGGGGGGCACTGCTAGACCTAATATTAACCAACAGGCCAGACCGCATATCAAATATAAGGGTTGGGGGTCACTTGGGAAATAGCGATCACAAAATAATAAGTTTTCATGTATCCTTTAAAAAGATGTGTAATAGAGGGGTTACAAGGACACTAATCTTCAGGAGGGCAAATTTCCAAGGGATGAGAGAGGATCTTGGTGCAATTAACTGGGACGATATCCTGAGACACAAAAATACACAAAGAAAATGGGAGACATTTATTAGCATCCTGGATAGGACCTGTGCACAGTATATACCGTATGGGAATAAACATACTAGAAATAGGAGGAAACCAATATGGCTAAATAGAGCTGTAAGGGACGCAATAAGTGACAAAAAGAAAGCATTTAGAGAACTAAAGGAAGTAGGTAGTGAGGAGGCATTAAATAAATACAGAAAATTAAATAAATTCTGTAAAAAGCAAATCAAGGCAGCAAAGATTGAGACAGAGAGACTCATTGCCAGAGAGAGTAAAAATAATCCCAAAATATTCTTTGACTACATAAATAGAAAGAAACTAAAAAATGATAGTGTTGGCCCCCTTAAAAATAGTCTGGGTGAAATGGAGGATGAGGATGAGGAAATAGCCAATATGTTAAATGACTTTTTTTCATCAGTATTTACACAAGAAAATCCCATGGCAGACAAAATGACTAGTGATAAAAATTCCCAATTAAATGTCACCTGCTTAACCCAGCAGGAAGTGCGGCGGCGTCTAAAAATCACTAAAATTGACAAATCTCTGGGCCCGGATGGGATACACCCTCGAGTACTGCAGGAATTAAGTACAGTCATTGATAGACCATTATTTTTAATCTTTAAAGACTCCATAATAACAGGGTCTGTACCACAGGACTGGCGTATAGCAAATGTGGTGCCAATATTCTAAAAGGGGACAAAAACTGAACTCGGAAATTATAGGCCAGTAAGCTTAACCTCTACTGTGGGTAAAATCCTGGAGGGCATTCTAAGGGATGCTATACTGGAGTATCTGAAGAGGAATAGCCTCATGACCCAGTATCAGCACGGGTTTACTAGGGACCGTTCATGTCAGACTAATTTGATCAGTTTCTATGTAGAGGTAAGTTCCGGATTGGACCAAGGGAACCCAGTGGATGTAGTGTATATGGATTTTTAAAAGCTTTTGATATGGTGCCACACAAAAGGTTGATACAAGCTACGGTGCCACACAAAAGGTTGATACATAAAATGAGAATAATGGGGATAGGGGGAAATATGTGCAAGTGGGTTGAGAGCTGGCTCAGGGATAGGAAACAAAGGGTTGTTATTAATGGAGCACACTTGGACTGGGTAGCGGTTAGCAGTGGGGCACCACAGGGGTCAGTATTAGGCCCTCTTCTTTTTAACATATTTATTAATGACCTTGTAGGGGGCATTCAGAGTAGAATTTCAATATTTGCAGATGACACTAAACTCTGCAGGGTAATCAATACAGAGGAGGACAATTTTATATTACAGGATGATTTATGTAAACTAGAAGCTTGGGCTGATAAATGGCAAATGAGCTTTAATGGGGAAAAATGTAAGGTCATGCACTTGGGTAGAAGTCATAAGATGTATAATTATGTGCTTAATTCTAAAACTCTGGGCAAAACCGTCAATGAAAAAGACCTGGGTGTATGGGTGGATGACAAACTCATATTCAGTGGCCAGTGTCAGGCAGCTGCTACAAAGGCAAATAAAATAATGGGATGCATTAAAAGAGGCATAGATGCTCATGAGGAGAGCATAATTTTACCTCTATACAAGTCACTAGTTCGACCACACTTAGAATACTGTGCACAGTTCTGGTCTCCGGTGTATAAGAAAGACATAGCTGAACTAGAGCGGGTGCAGAGAAGAGCGACCAAGGTTATTAGAGGACTGGGGGGTCTGCAATACCAAGATAGGTTATTATACTTGGGGCTATTTAGTTTGGAAAAACGAAGACTAAGGCGTGATCTTATTTTAATGTATAAATATATGAGGGGACAGTACAAAGACCTTTCTGATGATCTTTTTAATCATAGACCTGAAACAGGGACAAGGGGGCATCCTCTGCGTTTGGAGGAAAAAAGGTTTAAGCATAATAACAGATGCGGATTCTTTACTGTAAGAGCAGTGAGACTATGGAACTCTCTGCCGTATGATGGGATTTTTTTTTTTTTTCAGCGCGATATATCAGAAAAGTCGGTAATTCAATTGCCGGCTTTTCATTTCTCCTGCCTAAACCCGACAGTAAACCATGTCATATCCCCCTTTTTTTGCATATTACACACGACTAATGTTAGTAGTGTGTATGTGCAAAATTTTGGCGCTCTAGCTATTAAATTTAAGGGTTAAATCGCGGAAAAAATTGGCGTGGGCTCCCGCGCAATTTTCTCCGCCAGAGTAGTAAAGCCAGCGACTGAGGGCAGATATTAATAGCCTTGAGAGGGTCCATGGTTATTGCCCCCCCCCCCCCCTGGCTAAAAACATCTGCCCCCAGCCACCCCAGAAAAGGCACATCTGTAAGATGCGCCTATTCTGGCACTTGGCCACTCACTTCCCATTCCCGTGTAGCGGTGGGATATGGGGTAATGAAGGGTTAATGTCACCTTGCTATTGTAAGGTGACATTAAACCAGAATAATAATGGAGAGGTGTCAATGCTGACACCTATTCATTATTAATCCAATTGTATGAAAGGGTTAAAAAAACACACACACATTAATAAAAAGTATTTTAATGAAATAAACACACAGGTTGTTTTAATATTTTATTGCTCGCTCAATCCACCTGAAGACCCTCGTTCTGTAACAAAGGAAAAATAATAAACCAACAATATACATACCTTCCGTTGATCTGTAACGTCCCACGCTGTAAATCCATCTGAAGGGGTTAAAATATTTTACAGGCAGGAGCTCTGCTATAATGCAGCTGTGCTCTTGCCTGTAAAACCCCAGGGAATGAAGGTAATGTAGGTCAATGACCTACAGTTACCTTCATTCGCGGTGATGCGCCCTCTGCTGGTTGTCCTCATATGAACTCGAGCCTGGGAGCTTTCCAGGAAAGTTCCAGGGGGGGCCAATAACTATGGACCCTCTCCAGGCTATTAATATCTACCCTCAGTCACTGGCTTTACTACTCTGGTGGAGAAAATTGCGCGGGAGCCCACGCCAATTTTTTCCGCGATTTAACCCTTAAATTTAATAGCTAGAGCGCCAAAATTTTGCACATACACACTTCTAACATTAGTAGTGTGTAATATGCAAAAAAAAAGGGGGATATGACATGGTTTACTGTATGTAAACCATGTCTCATATCATGTCGGGTTTAGGCAGGAGAAATGAAAAGCTGGCAATTGAATTACCGGCTTTTCAACATTATCGCGCTGAAGGAAATATATATATATATATATATATATATATATATATATATGTGTGTCTCTATGACATATATATATATATTTATATATATATAAAAACGAAACCCAACTTTTGAGTACAGATCGCCGACCGCCCAGAGTGGGATCGAGTCGGGTTTCACGAAACCCGACTTTGCTAAAAGTCGTCGACTTTTGAAAAGTTCTGATCTGTTTCGCTCAACCCTACTCACTGCAACACAATTGTATCACAATTTTGATTATGAAATAGGGACTCCTGGCTGAGCTACTATATTAGGTCAAACAATTTTTTAGAGGAAATGTCGCCTTCTGATTCCTCACTGCAACACAGTTTTATCAGAAAAGATTTCAATTAACAAATATTGTAAGGACTCCTGGCTGAACTCCTATATTAGGCCCAACGATTTTCAAGGAGAAATGGGGCCTCCTGATTCCTCACTGCAACATAGTTTTTGCCCAAACGATTTTGATTAACAAATGAGGCGTCCTGAGACTGCTACACAGTTTTAGCACAATCTAGTTAGTTGCTGGAAGATTGTTTTCACACAGGACAGAATCCTATCTTGTTAACTGACAAGTTTCCTTTCTGCAGCAGCAGCAGTAGCAAGGAGTGGACTCTTTGCACTGTGACACTGAGAAAATGACGATAGCAAAACAAGATGTCCGCTTTTTATATGGACAGGGACATGTGACTTGTGTGACGTTGTGGATGGTTTCTGCTCCCTGATTGGCTGCCAGAATGTACACACATTAAGTTACTATAGAAAAAAACCTTAAAATGAAAAGCTACACTATGCAGCTCCTCTAATCCAGACATACCCTCTCATCTCAAAAAACACTTCGCCATCAGCATACAGCACCACTATCCTAGACAAAGTAAAAACAAAAGCATTAGTGGAAAAGTGATCATTTAAAGAACTGTTACCGAATTTTGATAACTTTGAGGAAAAATGTTCGGGAAACCAAGCACGAATCCGAATGTGCTACGTTCGAGCCGAATTTGAGTTTGGTGAATGTTTTCCGTACAAGTTTACTCATCTCTCTACTTCTGGGCATTAAAACTTTCGTTAACGGAAGCTCTCATATTGATATATGCAGACTTTTCACAGCTGTTTATTTTGCACACCAATGGAAGTCTTTACTGTTTTTGAGCCATGCTGGCTCATGTCCAAGATGGAAAAGAATGTGTGATCACATAGGCCAGCCAATCCCCATGGGATATTTAAAGGAATCATGAGAACCACAGCTTGTTCAAACTGGAGCTATTGGCCTTGGTATGGGACATGACTGAGAAGTTTGCAAAATATCTGTCAAGGTCTGAAGTTCATGTGCAGACTGATAACAACCTGTTGGGTCATCTGAGGTGTGAAGCTGGTAGCAGTGAAAAGGCAGCAAATGGCCAGAATGTATATATTGCAGTATTGGATAGCCTGTTGTCCAAAAAGTCACACGGATATACCATCCAGAGTGGCACATGAGTGATCGGTCCAGGATGTGAATGAAGAGTTGAAGGGGGATGAGACCTTAGACTTCAGATGGTGTGAGACAGTGGCCTCTCAGAAGCAAGGAAAAGAATGCCATCCAAACCTAGTGTTAGGTCACCCATGAGACGAGTGGGTGCAACTTCAATTGATGGACCCAGAATTGTTGAAGCCACAGAGATAGATGACCTTAGGTCACAAACAAATTGAGAACATTGGGTGCCCTTGTCTATTGGTGCCCAATAATTGGACAATGAATGTGGCCGTATATTACAGGCCTGTTGTACAATTGAATATACAGTAGTTGCCAGTAGAATTTGGGACCATGTGGCAAGTGGAAATTCCTGAAAGGAGGACAACAAGAAGATTAAACGTCCTGAATTTGTGCCAGAGCTGGTGTGGGTGTAAAATAACCAATATCATGCCACAACAGGGTACTCCACCTACATCTTGCTGTTTGGCCATAATGGCCATGAAATTACTGAGTTAGAGCTTGATTCAGAGGAAGACTGTACGAAGAAGTTCACCATGACTTGGGTGAGGGAACATTAACATCAGTTACAGACATTAATACATCTGGTCAGGCAGAGGTTCCAGGAGAAGGGGCACCCTGAAGTGACCCTAGTGCAAGAGGCATCATTACAGCCAGAATATTGAGTATTGGTCTGAACAAAGCACCCTCAGGGCAAATTGAACCACAGATGGGGAGGCTGTTCCTCATCAAGTGACAAGGAGAGTACACCCTGACAACCCTGTAAATTAGGTTTGGCCAGAAGGAGAAGATAACACATCAGTTAGAGTGCTACACTGTAACCTGCTCGGGCCATGTGCATCTGATGAAGAGAGAGTAATCGAGTACCCAAGAGAACAGAGACACTCTGTACCTACAATGCTCGAGATGATGGTGATGATTTGTGGGTACTATCTAATGTACCAGAGGGAGTAGCACTACCACCCAGGACTAACTTAGAGGACAGGCTAGAAGTTGAGCCCACAGGAAGGGTGTCTGAGGGCCCTAATGTCAAGGAAAAGTGTAAGGAGGGACATCGCAGAACTGAGTATACCAAATTAGATGTTCTACCCGGCGCTATGCGGAAGATGATTTCATATGACAGTGTATAATGCAGGAGACCCAGGGATGTGCTCAGATACCAGTAATTCTGGAGCCACCACCAAAGAGTGCCTAGAGTTCGGACAACCTTTCTCGCCCAAGAACTGGTGATTTTGAATGAGGGGAATGTAAGGGAATTACAATGACTTATGTAGTAGAAATGTGCTGAGGGAATTTGTGGGAAGCTGCTGCAATTCAGTGGACAGGGACAGCGGGTGAAGACTCTTGAAAGGCTGCAGCAACAAAAAGACAGGGAATAGTTGCACAGGGGGAAGCAAATGCTGGGCGCCCCGTTGTGATGAAAAAGAAAAATACAAAAAGCCACAGGAGTAACCTGAGTCAGTTGTCGCCTCGACTTGTACCAAGTCACTACCAGTGGAGAAGAAGACTACACTGGTTTACAGCTAAGCCCTGAGGGGACCTGTAGGACACAAGATCAATACTCAATGTGCACTAATTGAGAGATGAAGAGTCTTTCCAGAAGATAGAATGTACTGGTTACTAATGTGAAAAATAGAAGATGGCAGCGATTTGATTGCGTGGCCAGAAGAATCGATCCTGTGACCAGAGTAATTGATTTTGTGACCAGAGAGATCAATCAGGTGAGCAGTACGGAACAAGAATGGATCACCCCTCAGAATATAAATTACATGAGAAGGTCTGTGACAAATAAAACAGCTGGGGTCACACAATGTGACACCAGACGAAGTCTTGTGGCCCAGTAGATGTGCTTAGTTGTTGGACTGATACTAGGGCCTGGTGTGACATCCACCATTAGGAGTGGCTGATGGAACCCTTACAAGTTCAGCTTGCAGCCTAGTGAAAGTGCATAGTTGATGGACTACCATGAAGGCCTGGTGTAATGACTGCCCCCATTAGTTGGAGTTGATTGATGGAAGACCACACAGATTCAATGTGGAAGCTGTTGGCAAACAGTTAATCGTATCCTTACCACACGCATCAGTGTGCATTCATACATATATTCGTATGTCCATGTGTTTTGTATATACCTGATGATTAGTACTGTCATTACAGCAATAATTGTATTTACTGCATAACCTATTGTGAGTGAACCAGTAAATGAGTACCACAAAGTTTAGTAGTATAAGAATCAGTGGCTACATGTATCAGGTAAAGACATTTGGGTGATGAATAGTATATTGGTGTCGCACTTCTCAGTGCAGTAGCGTTAGGTTAGTTGTTTTCTAGTTGTTTTCTAGGGCAACGCTCAGGGTACCAGGGCAAAGACTAGGGTTAGACTAGTTGCCAAGAGAGCTCAGTGCTAATGCTATATTGTCTGAACTGTTGTTACTGCAAATTGTCAATTTCTTGTATTTTAATTGTGCAATTAGTTGATAAATAATAACCTGTTTGCTTTTTTCATAACCATCAAGTCAGTGCCCTCTGTGCAGCTGCATCCACATTCTCGTTTACATCAGTACCAGTCAGTATTTATTAATATTTCATTTCAGTTTTAACATCATTATTATTTTTCAGGGTGGAAGAATAAAATATTCCATTTTAAAAATTATTTTTCTCTGCAGAATAGAGTAAACAAACCAATGTTTTCTGTATATCTTCAGGAGGTAAAAAAAAATTAAGTGAATAACCTATTTTTTTACCTGGCTTTCAAAAAAGTCATATCAAGATCTCAAGGTATATTAACACTAAATACAAATTTTGTTTTGACATTATAGGTTTTCTCAATGCATCTTTATAATGACCTTGATTCTTGTATTAACAATTTTTATGAGCAGTTTGTTTTTCATTATCCCAGGTCTTGAGCAACTATTTCCATTTTAGAAAGGTGACTAACTAAAAGTTAGTGTTCTTTAAATGTCTGCATTTGATTACATCATATTCCCTGCTTTCTGGCTGCTCAAAAAAATCATTGTAAGCAGGTAGATTTGACAATATTGTATAGGGAATATTTACTAATACTGGTTAGTGTTGAGCATTCCGATACCGCAAGTATCGGGTATTGGCCGATACTTGCGGTATCGGAATTCCGATACCGAGTTCCGATATTTTTGCGATATCGGGAATCGGTATCGGATCCATATTAATGTGTAAAATAAAGAATTAAAATAAAAAATATTGATATACTCACCTCTCCGGAGGCCCCTGGACATCACCGCTGGTGACCGGCAGCCTTCTTTGTTTAAAATGAGCGCGTTTAGGGACCTCCATGACGTCACGGCTTCTGATTGGTCGCGTGCCGCTCATGTGACCGCCACGCGACCAATCAGAAGCCGCGACGTCATTCTCAGGCCCTAAACTCCTCATTCTAGGAATTTAGGACCTGAGAATGACGTCGCGGCTTCTGATTGGTCGCGTGCGGTCACATGAGCGGCACGCGACCAATCAGAAGCCGCGACGTCATTCTCAGGTCCTAAACGCGCTCATTTTAAACAAAGAAGCCTGCCGGTTACCAGCAGTGATGTCCAGGGGCCTCCGGAGAGGTAATTATATCAATATTTTTTATTTTAATTCTTTATTTTACACATTAATATGGATCCCAGGGCCTGAAGGAGAGTTTCCTCTCCTTCAGACCCTGGGAACCATCAGGATACCTTCCAATACTTGGTGTCCCATTGACTTGTATTGGTATCGGGTATCGGTATCGGCGATATCCTCCGATACTTTTTGGGTATCGGCCGATACTATCCGATACCGATACTTTCAAGTATCGGACGGTATCGCTCAACACTAATACTGGTACTTCTCGAAGTTTTGCTCCAGGCACTGTCTCTCCCAGGGATCGCGTGACATTGTTATCTCACTCGAACCCTGCTACCAATCTGCAGCCACTTTACTATCCCCGCTTCAGATTGCTCATGAGGAGAAAGCTAGCATAGATGGCTTAGCGTGAACTTCACATAGAATATGCAAGGGCTAAACCTAGTGTGTGGAGTCCAGTGGGTAACATCACAAGAATTGAGGTAGGCGTACCTATAAGATGGGCATACCCAAATGGAGCGGAAAGGTAGCGTATCTAAAGCAGTGTCCGCCGCTGGTTAGGCACCGCGTTAGATACGCTACCTTTCCGCTCCATTTGGGTACGCCCATCTTATAGGTACGCCTACCTCAATTCTTGTGACGTTTCCCACTGGACTCCATACACTAGGTTTAGCCCTTACATCTTCTATGTGAAGTCCACGCTAGGCCATCTATGCTAGCTTTCTCCTCATGAGCAATCTGAAGCCCTACATTTGAATGTCTTTCTAGACGAATGGTTGCATTTGGGAGATTACTCTCCTGAGGGATTTTACTGTGTGAGCCCCTACATATGCATTGGCCTTTACTGATGTACAGTGACACCTATTAGTAACACCACAAGAGGAGTCGGTTTACTGAAGAAGGTCTTGTTCAGACCGAAACATTTATTTGGACTGCAATAAAATATTTATTTCTGAGCAACAGATGCATATAAGTGGAGTGCCAAATTATTACACTATATGTTCACTGGTTTGGGGAACCTATTCTGTGCACCAACACAGCTGTGCCACGATATATTTCACTACCTGTCCATATGATGCTGTCATGTGATAGTTTTTGGCAACATCTAAGTTAATTCGAGACACACCTGTGGATGTATTTTAACCCCTCAATGACCCAGCCTATTTTGACCTTAATGACCTGGCCGTTTTTTGCAATTCTGACCAGTGTCCCTTTATGAGGTAATAACTCAGGAATGCTTCAACAAATCCTAGCAGTTCTGATATAGTTTTTTTGTGACATATTGGGCTTCATGTTAGTGGTAAATTTAGGTCGATACTTTTTGTGTTTATTTGTGAAAAAAATTGAATTTTGGCTAACATTTTGAAAATTTCGCAATTTTCAAATTTTGAATTTTTATTGTTACACGAGAGAGTTATGTGACACAATATAGTCAATAAATAACATTACCCACATGTCTACTTTACATCAGCGCAATTTTGGAAGCAAATTTTTTTTTTGCTAGGAAGTTATAAGGGTTAAAAGTTGACCAGCGATTTCTCATTTTTACAGCAAAATTTACAAAACTATTTTTTTAGGGACCACCTCACATTTGAAGTCAGTTTGAGGGGTCTATATGGCTGAAAATACCCAAAAGTGACACCATTCTAAAAACTGCACCCCTAAAGGTGCTCAAAACCACAATCAAGAAGTTTATTAACCTTTCAGGTGCTTCACAGCAGTAGAAGGAACATGGAAGGAAAAAATGAACATTTAACTTTTTAGTCACAAAAATGATCTTTTAGCAACAATTTTTTTATTTTCCCAAGGGTAAAAAGAGAAACTGGACACCAAACGTTATTGTACAATTTGTCCTGAGTACGCCGATACCCATATGTGGGGGGAACTACTGTTTGGGCGCACGACAGGGCTCAGAAGGGAAGGAGCGCCATTTGACTTTTTCAATGAAAAATTGGCTCCAATCTTTAGCGGACACCATGTCGTGTTTGGAGAGCCCCTGTGTGCCTAAACATGACAAGTGATGCCATTTTGGAAACTAGACCCCCCAAGGAACTTATCTAGATGCACAGTGAGCACTTTGAACCCCTAAGTGCTTTACAAATTGATCCGTAAAAATGAAAAAGTACTTTTTTTCACAAAAAAATTCTTTTAGCCTCAATTAATTCATTTCCACATGGGCAACAGGATAAAATGGATCCTAAAATTTGTTGGGCAATTTCTCCTGAGTACACCGATACCTCATATGTGGTCACAAACCACTGTTTGTGCACACGGCAAGGCTCGGAAGGGAAGGAGCGCTATTTGACTTTTGAATGAAAAATTAGCTCCAATCGTTAGTGGACACCATGTCGCATTTGGAGAGCCCCTGAATGCCTAAACATTGGAGCTCCCCCACATGTGACCCCATTTTGGAAACTAGACCCCCCCAAGGAACTTATCTAGATACATACTGAGCACTTTGAACCCCCAGGTGCTTCACAAATTGATCCGTAACAATGAAAAAGTACTTTTTTTCACAAAAAATTTATTTTGGCCTCAATTTGTTCATTTCCACATGGGCATCAGGATAAAATGGATCCTAAAATTTATTGGGCAATTTCTCCTGAGTACAGTGATAGTTCACATGTCGGGGTAAACCACTGTTTGGGCACACGGCAGGGCTCGGAAGGGAAGTAGTGACGTTTTGGAATGCAGACTTTGATGGAATGGTCTGCAGGCATCATGTTACGTTTGCAGAGCCACTGATGTGCCTAAACAGTAGACACCCCCCACAAGTGACCCCATTTTGAAAACTAGACCCCCCAAGGAACTTATCTAGATATGTGGTGAGCACTTTGAACCCCCAAGTGCTTCACAGAAGTTACAACGCAGAGCCATGAAAATAAAAAAATAATGTTTCTTTCCTCAAAATGATGATTTAGCAAGCAACTTTTTATTTTCACAAGGGTAACAGGAGAAATTGGACCCCAATAATTGTTGCCCAGTTTGTGCTGAGTACGCTGATACCCCATATGTGGGGGTAAACTACTGATTGGACACACGTCGGGGCTCGGAAGGAAAGTATTGGCATTTTGAAATGCAGACTTTGATGGAATGGTCTGCGGGCGTCACGTTGCATTTGCAGAGCCCCTGATGTGACTAAACAGTAAACCACCCCCACAAGTAATGCTATTTTGGAAACTAGACCCCCAAAGGAACTTATCTAGATTTGTGGTGAGCACTTTGAACCCCCAAGTGCTTCACAGAAGTTTATAACACAGAGCCGTGAAAATAAAATAATTTTTCTTTCCTCAAAAATGATGTTTTAGTAAGCAGTTTTTTTATTTTCACAAGGGTAGCAGGAGAAATTGGACCCCAATAGTTGTTGCCCAGTTTGTCCCGAGTATGCTGGTACCCCATATGTGGGGGTAAACCACTGTTTTGGTGCACGTCAGGGCTCAGAAGGGAGGGAGCACCATTTGACTTTTTGAACGCAAGATTGGCTGGAATCAATGGTGGCGCCATGTTGCGTTTGGAGACCCCTGATGTGCCTAAACAGTGGAAACCCCTCAATTCTAACTCCAACACTAACCCCAACAAACCCCTAACCCTAATCTCAACTCTAGCCATAACCCTAATCACAACCCTAACCCCAACACACCTCTAACCACAGCCCTAACCCCTACACACCCCTAACCCTAATCCCAACCCTAACCATAATCCTAACCCTAATCCAAACTCTAACCCCAACACACCCCTAACCACAACCCTAACCCCAACACACCCCTGACCATAACCCTAACCACAAGCCTAATCTTAACCCTATTTCCAACCCTAGCCCTTATTCCAACCCTAACCCTAAGGCTATGTGCCCACGTTGCGGATTTGTGTGAGATTTTTCCGCACCATTTTTGAAAAATCCGCGGGTAAAAGGCACTGCGTTTTACCTGTGGATTTACCGTGGATTTCCAGTGTTTTTTGTGCAGATTTCATCTGCGGATTCCTATTGAGGAACAGGTGTAAAACGCTGCGGAATCCGCACAAAGAATTGACATGCTGCGGAAAATACAACACAGCATTCCCACGTGGTATTTTCCGCACCATGGGCACAGCGGATTTGGTTTTCCATAGGTTTACATGGAACTGTAAAGCTGATGGAAAACTGCTACGAATCCACAGCGGCCAATCTGCCGAATACGCTGCGCATCAGCAGCCAAATCCACACCGTGTGCACATAGCCTAATTCTAAGGGTATGTGCACACGATGTGGAAAACACTGCAAAAACACAGTGTTTCCGCAGCTGCAAGTCCGCAGCAGTTTCCCATGAGTTTACAAAAAACGCTGTGCACATGCTGCGGAAAAAACTGCGCGGAAACGCAGCGGTTTACATTCCGCACATTTCATTTCTTTCTGCAGATTCCGGAGCGGTTTTACAACTGCTCCAATAGAAAACCGCAGTGAAATCCGCAGAAAAACCGCGGTAAATCCGCGATAAATCTGCAGCGGTTTTGCACTGCAGATTTATAAAAACCGCTGCGGAAAAATCCGCAGAGGGCCAGAATACGTGTGCACATTCCCTAACCCTAACCCTAGTTCTAACTGTAGTGGAAAAAAAAATTCTTTATTTTATTATTGTTCCTACCTATGGGGGTGATAAAGGGGGGTTCATTTAATTTTTTTTTAATTTTGATCACTGTGATAGGTTTTATCACAGTGATCAAAATGTACATGGAACGAATCTGCCTGCCGGCTGATTCGGCGGGCGCACTGCGCATGTGCCCGCCATTTTGGAAGATGGCGGCGCCCATGGAGAAGACGGACGGACACCGGGAGCCTCGGTAAATATAAGGGGGGAGATCGGGGCACGGGGGGCATCGGAGCATGGGGGTGTGGCATAGGTGATGGTGAGGTAAGTTCACCATCATCAGGGGCTTATCTACAGCATTCTGTAATGCTGTAGATAAGCCGCCGATGTTACCTGAAAGAGGAGAAAAAGACAATAGATTATACTCACCCAGGGGCGGTCCCGCTGCGGTCTGGTCAAATGGGTATCTCAGGTCCCCTCCGGCACCTAGTATCTTCACTCCATGACGTCTTCTTCTGGTCTTCATGCCGCGGCTCCGGCGCAGGACTACTTGTCTGCCCTGTTGAGCGCAGAGGAAAGTACTGCAGTGTGCAGGCGCCAGAAAGGTCAGAGAGGCCCGGCGCCTGCGCACTGCAGTACTTTGCTCTGCCCTCAACAGGGAAGACAATGTACGCCTGCGCCAGAGTCGTGGCATGAAGACCAGAAGAGGACGTCATAGAATGAAGATGGGAGGTGCCGGAGCGGACCTGAGACACCCATCGTATCGGGACCGCCCCTGGGTGGGTATAATCTAGCCTCTTTTTCTCCTCTTTCAGGTTACATCCGGGGCTTATCTACAGCATTCCAGAATGCTGTAGATAAGCCCCTGATGACGGTGAGCTTTCCACACCATCGATTTTGGGGGTGACATGTTCCCTTTAAGGATAACAAAGTCAATGGTTTAGAATGACCATCACAAAGCTCTGATCTCAATCTTTTTGAAAATGTATGGGCGAATCAGAAATCAGTTGCAAATCAGAATCAGTTGCACCAGTCAGGAGGAGTGGGCAAGAAAACACCAGTACACAGGCAGAGATGCTTAGTTAGTACTTGGTTAGTGCAATTGATTGGAGGCCCTGGACAGGTAAGCATCTCTGCCTGTCTACTGGTGTTTTTTTTGTCTAGAATAGTGGAGGTTTTTCCTCTTATGGTGTTTTTTTCCGGAGGAATGGGCCCAGATTCTCACCCACTATTGTGAGAAGTTTGACCAAAGGTTTGGTCAAAGGTTTGACCAAAGTCATTCAGTTAAAGGGCAATGGTACCAAGTTCTAATGATATGTATATAAACTTTTGACTTTACAGTAAATAATAAAAATACCTTAAAACATTCTCTCTCTCATTATTCTGGCATTTGGCAAATATTAATAATTATGATAATCCTAATTGACCTAAACAGGAAAGGTTTATTTTGATTTCATGTCAGATATTGAGAAAAACATGCATATGTGTATTTTTATACAGTGTATGCAAATTTCTGGTTTCAACTATATCTTTTTCTTTAATCCCATAACTGATTTGAGTAGTTAATTTATACATAAGGAGCATTAAGAAAATGAAACAATTAAATCGGTAGGAAATTAAGAGGTTGACGGAAATGTCAAAAATCCAAAATATTTTACAAAATTCTCTCCAGAACATGGAGACAAATTGAACCCAGTATCAGATACAATGTTCTAAGGGATTCCATGCCTTCTCACGACATGATTGATAAACAACATGGAAAGTGTTTCAGCAGTTGGTAACCCCAATAAAGGAAGAAAATATGTCTGTTTACTAAATCAGTCAACTACTACCAAAATAACAATCTTCCCTCCAGACGAAGGCAAATCCGTAATGAAATACAGTGGGTACGGAAAGTATTCATACCACTTTAAAAAAAAAAATTTGAAACATTTTTTTTTGCTAAGATGTTATAAGGGTTATAAGTTGACCAGTGATTTCTCATTTTTACAAAAAAAATTTAGAAAACCATTTTTTATACCAGACCAGTATAAGACCAGTTGAGACCAGTTACATTTGGGGTGACTATTTGTTTTGTTTTTCTGTGATATAGGCCCCTCAGTAGCACCATTCTAAAAATTGCACCCCTCAAGGTGCTCAAAACCACATTCAAGAAGTTTATTAACCCTTCAGGTGTGTCACAGGAATTTGTGGAATGTGGAGGAAAAAATGAACATTTAACTTTTTGTCACAAAAATGGAGCACCAAACTGGTTGTGCAATTTTTCCTGAGCGTGCTGATACCTCATATGTGGGTAAAAACACTGGGCACACGGGAGGGTTTGGAAGGGAAGGAGTGACATTTGACTTTTTGAATACAATATTTACTGGGATAATTAGGGGATGCCATATGGTGTTTGGAGAGCCACTGATGTGCCTAAACAGTGGAATACTCCAACAAGTGACACCATTTTGGAAACTAGACCCCTTAGATGTGTGGTGAGCACCTTGAATCTCAAGGTGCTTCAAAGAAGTTTATAACATTAAGCCATGAAATTAAAAAAAAATCCAATTTTTCCCACAAAATTATTATTTAGCCCCAATTTTTTTCACTTTCACAAGGATAGGAGGAGAAAATCAACCCCAAAATTTGTTGTGAAAATTCTCTTAAGTACAAATATACCCCTTATGTGGGGGTATACTATTTTTAGGATCACAGCAGGGCTCAGGAAAGAAGGAGTGACGTTTTGGAGCGCAGGATTTGATGAAAAGGTTTACCGGTGATATGTCTCATTTCGAAAGCGCCTGATGTGCCTAAGCAGTGGAAAAGCCCCACGAGTAACACCATTTTGGAAACTAGACCCCTCAAGGGATGTATGTGGTGTGGTTAGTATCTTGAACTCCCAGCTTCTCCACATAAGTTTATAATGTACCGCAGTGAAAATAAAAAAAATTCCTACAATAATGTTATTTTAGCCCCAATTTTTTTTTTATTTTCACAAGGGTAGCAGGAGAAAATGGGCCATAAAATGTGCTGTGCAAGTTATCCTGAGTACGGCGATAGCCCATATGTGGTCAAAACTACTCTTGAAGCACAGTGCAAAGCTCCGAAGGAAAGAAGCATCTTATTGAAGTTCACATTTTGCTGGACTGGTTTGAGGGTGCAATGTCACATTGGAAGAGCCCCTGAGGTGCCAGAGCAGCAGAACCCCTTAAAAGTAACCTCATTTTATGAACTACACCTCTCAAAGAATTATTCTAGGGGTGTAATGATCACATTGACACCACATGTGCCTCCCTCACAGAATTTTATTCCATGGAGCGGTGAAGAAAGAATACATTAAATTAAATTGTTCCAACCAAAATTTTGTTTTAACCCCATATTTTACATTTTCACACTAGGAAATGGGTAAAATGGCACCAATATTTATCCCACAATTTCTGCTGAATGTAGAAATATCTCTCGTCAAGTGACCCTATTTTGGAAATTATACTCTTCTGGGAATTTATCTACAGGTGTCGTGACGATTTTAACTTCAAAGGTTTTTTCCAGAAACAAGCAGCTAGATGTTGCTGAGAGAAAATTGCACATGTGGCACCCCAGGAGTCCGGTTGCCACAGTGGCATTGCTTCCCTCACAGGGGGTGATGGCATGCCTGGAAGCAAGGAGGGTTTCCCTGACTAGATAACACTTACATCCATCATCCTTCCCACTCCAGATCAGAAGGGGGAGCTCTAACACCTGATTTCAGGGGAGCTTCCTGATATAAGTTCTGGCCTGGAGGCTGAGTTAGTGAGTCTGGAGGGAGACTGAGAGGAGAGAGGAAGTCAAGGAAGAACCTGAGGGATTTGAGCTGTGACTGAGCTCACCCCAGGACTGAGCGCCACAGACCAGACACCTTAGTCCGTGGTTGTGTGGGAAATGCAGGCCCCACAATTAAATGCGGAGGGCATGAGACTGCAGGTGTCCTGGCCCATCACAACACCTGAAGGCATAGCAGCAGATCAGAGCTTGGAGCCACCACGAAGGAGTGACAACTGTAATAGGCTCAAGCTGCCTGCCGTACAGGCAAGTACTACAGACCAATAAGGAACAGAAGACAGTATATACAGTAGACATATTTGGTATTGCCACATCTGGAACGATCCGTCCTATATAACAGTCCGAATGGTTAACCCCTTTAGTGAACACAGTTAAAAAAATAGATAAAAACGATGCAAAAACTATAGTTTATCATCACACTGTCGAACAAAAAGTGGAATAAAATGCGATCAAAGAGACAAATGTAAAAAAAAAGTGATATCACTGAAAACATCATCTGGTCCCCCCAAAAAACAAGCTGTCATATAGCTCCATATTCCGAAAAATAAAAAAAAGTTATAGTTCTCAGAATAAAGAGATGCAAAATTAATTATTTTTTCTATATAATAGTTTTAATTGTGTAAAAGCGCCAAAACATAAATAAGATATAAATGGAGTATTGCTGTAATTATTCTGATCCTTAGCGCAAAGCTGTCTTATCAATTTCATCACACGTGCAACAGCATAAAAAATACAATTCCTGCATTGTTGCTTTTTGTTTATTCTGCCTCCCAAACATCAGAATAGCAACAAACCATAAAGCAAGTACAAAGCGGAATCCTAGACCAAGAAAAAAACAAAAACGCAAGGATCCCTAAAATATAACTTTTAATAGAAAAAGCTTAAAACCACTTTGTTCCAAATTTGAAGACATCAATAAAAAATAGTAGCAAAATGTACATATATAACCACAGGAAAAAGTGCAATAAAGGCTATCTGACCCTGTAAGGTGCCCTAATACTGTCCACTACCTGTCTGCGGAGGTTGGCACCCTAAGTTTCTGCGGTTGGCGCCCCCGCTCCACGGCAACTGGCCCTGATAGCCCTATATTTTCCCTATGATCCCTAGCAAATAGTGTCACAAACACTTGATTACCCAAAAAATGACAGCAATATAAAAAATAAGCAAACATTTTTTGAAAAAATAGTAAAAAACTCAAAAAAACAAAACTAAGCAGAAAAATAAATCTAAATATTTTTTAAGCCAAAGACCCTAAATAGGGTGATCATAAGGGCCCAGCCATTTTTTAGGAAAAAGGATTATTATCTTAAATTGTCCAAAAAGATGGTCAATATTAGAGGACCACTCAAACTGACTTATAGTACACACCTACTGGTGGGAACAGCCCTATAGATATAAAGCACACATGTTCCTCGTGGTCTCTGACAAGTAATATCCCAAAGGGTTACTTATCCAAAGGAAAGCAATATAACCAAAATAAAAAAAATGGCAAAAAAATAGAAAAAAAAAGCAAAACAAAACTCAGCAAAAAACACAAAATAGTTACTTTAGCCACCAGGTCAAATGGAAGAAGTTTGGGGCTACCAGAAGTCTTCCAAGACCTGGCTATCCAGCCAAACTGAGCAATCATGGGAGAAGAGCCTTAGTGAGAGAGGTAAAGAAGAACACCAAGATCATTTTGGCTGAGCTTCAGAGACGAAGTAGGGAGATGGGAGAAAGTTCCACAAAGTCAACTATCACTGCAACCCTCCACCAGTTGGGCCATTATGGCAGAGTGGTCCGACGGAAGCCTCTCTCCAGTGCAAGACATATGAAATCCTACATAGAGTTTGCTAAAAAACACATGAAGGACTCCCAGACTATGAGAAATAAGACTCTCTGGTCTGATGAGATGAAGATAGACTTTTTGGTGATAATTCTAAGCAGTATGTGTTTAGAAAACCAGGCACTGCTCATCACCTCCCCAATACAATCCCTACAGTGAAACACGGTGGTGGCAGCATCATGCTTTAGGGGTGTTTTTCAGCTGCAGTGACACGACGACTGGTTGCCATTGAAGGAAACATGAATGCGGCCAAGTACAAATATATCCTGGATAAAAAACTCTGGACCTCAGACTTGGTTCACCTTCCAATAAGACAATGACCCTAAGCACAGAGCTAAAATAACAAAGGAGTGACTTCAGAACAACTCTGTGACCATTTTTGACTGGCCCAGCCAGAGCCCTGACCTAAACCCAATAGAGCATCTCTGGAGAGACCTGAAAACGGCTGTCCACCAACGTTCACCATTCAACCTGACGGAACTGGAGAGGATCTGCAAGCAAGAATAGCAGAGGATCCCCAAATCCAGGTGTGAAAAACGTGTTGCATCATTCCCAGGAAGACTAGCTGTACTAGCTCAATGGGGTGCTTCTAATCAATACTGAGCAAAACTGAATACTTAACACCATGTGATATTTCAGCTTTAATTTTTTTTGCAAAAATTTCTACATTTCTGTTTTTTCAATCAAGATGTGGTGCAGAGTTTACATAAATAAGAAAAAATGAACTATATATATATATATATATATATATATATATATACATATATATATTAGTATTATTATTTATTATGTTGTGATTTTTTTTAAAAATAGTTTTACAACTTTTATTCAACTTTTTTACTTAATCCCACTATGGAACTTTCACTTTCTGCATTCTGATGGAAGGCATAATGTATAGCAATGCATGAGCAAATATATTCACACCATGACCAGACCACATATTACCATCACATATTAACCTAATATTACCGCAAACAAAGAATAGATGCTGCCACACCTTGACCAGGCCACATATTACCATCACATAGTAACCTAATAATAGCACATACAAGGAACAAATTCTGCCAGACCAGGACCAGACCCCGTATTACCACCACCTAGTGACTGAATAATACTACATACAAGGAAGAAATATCGCCACATCATGACCAGACCACATATTACCACCACATAATGACCAAATACTACAATACTGATCATTAATAATAAAAAAAACACAATACTAAGTGCAATCATATGCAAGAGCTCTGTATATGCTGTCAGTGTACAGCAATACAATGATCTCCAGTGACAATATACACAGGAGCTCTGTATAAAGTGTCAGTGTACAGGTAATACAGTGATACACCAGTGACATCTCTAGCTGAAGTTCTTCATCTTTGCTTTTGTTTTTCATCCAGTGCAGACCGCCACCACTTCTTCCAGCCAGGACTTATCTCTGCATAATATGACAGATAGTTACCTAGAGGACCGCTTCCTTAGCACATTCCCCATTTTCACTTTCTTATACACTACACAGCTGAATACAGACGTTCACATACCATTCATAAATAATTAGTTATTATGCAACCCACAATTTCAGATATAAATTGTAATCCACCCCTGTGCACCCACTGTCTACAATAGCCACTTTTCCCATCTAATAGATATATTAATTGATTATCACATGTCCTCTTTCCCCAATTCAATACCAGTTACACTTCTGCATCCTCAATGCCCCACACTATGTATCGTCCACTTCCCTGATTCATTGTATTTAAATGCCCCTTTCGCCCCAATTCATTGTCATGTCTTCCCTCCTTTCTTTCAATGTTCTTTTTATTAAAGAAATTATACAATATAGGAAAGGAAAAATAATGTAAATAACAGGGACCATTAAGTCAATAAGATACAATCAAGAATGTGGTGTGCGGAGTCACATAAGAAGATTAATTTATGCAAATCTACAAGGCCCAACCTTAACTTTTTATCGACGGGCCAACTCTAGTGAATCAAAAAGGGGTGAATAGTGACTCGAGTATAAACATTAGATTAAGAGTACCAATAATATTGGGTTATAGAAAAGAGGAAGATAAAAGAGAAAGAGGGGAAGAAGAGGGAGAGATTAAGGGGAAGGATAGAGGGGGATGATGCAGAAGAGTGCTAACCCAGAATGAGCCATCCTATGAATGTTGTTTTTTGGAAATATGTATTGTCTAATCTCTTGAGGCTGTCGAAATTTCTGATAGAAATTCAGAGCTGGAACGATACACGGACCACGGCTCCCATAAGCTCCGGAAAGAAGCGAGGGATTCTTGAGTGTTAGCCACCAACTCGGCCGTATAGTATAATAAATCTATTTTGTCTAGAACTTGTTTTTTAGTGGGAATAAGAGTAGACTTCCACAAGGTGGGAATCAGATACTTCCCAGTTGCTATAATATTGCAAGCCATTTTGGAGATCAATGGTTCCTTGGGCCATAAAGGTAGGTTAAGTAGGACGGATTGAGGTTGCTGAGATGGGACTCGGCCCAACACTGTGAATATTATATTTGATATCAGTTGCCAATAGGGCGCAATTTTTGGGCAAGACCACCAGATATGTAGATAGGAACCGTACAACATCTCCAGCACTTCTCAGAGGTGGCACAGGTGTATTTGGGAAGGGGTACGATACCATGTTGATATCACTTTATAAGAATTCTCTTGCAACCAAACACATTGGGAGGGTCCATGTGATTTATTGTAAATGGAGATGATCTGGTCTTGGGTGAAAAGGATATTGAGATCCCGCTCCCAGAGTTCTATAAATGCTCTTTTGGCAACGGCTTTTTCCATAATCAGGATTTTGTAGAGTCTAGATAGGACCTTTTTTGGAGGGTTATGGTGGGCGCAGAGTTGCTCAAAGGGTGTGATTGAGCAGAGTAGGTTAAACTGATCTTTATTTTTATAGCAGTAGTCTCTCATTCTTTTATAGTGGAGAAAAGTAATGTTTAACCCTAGAACGCATACCTAGGGCCTCGCAGGCCTGCCAGGTTACTTGGTTTCTATTTTCTGTAAAAGTACTTTAGTTAGAATTTTGAAAATCTAGGTAATCCTCAGGTATATAGTTGTTAATAATTTCCAGTTATTAATATATTTTTATGTTACAGACATTTCGGTATAACAACCTTTTTTTGGGACTACCCCATATTAACGCACTTAAGGAGATGGGAGCAAGGTGTTCTTCGATAGGCAGCCATAATTTTTCTGGGGGTCTTCTGATCCAGTCAGCCACCCTAGTGAGCATAGCGGCTCTGTAATATTTAAAGATATCGGGGATTCCCATACCCCCCTCCGATTTCGGCAAAGCAAGTGTAGTAGCATTGATTCGGGGGCGTTTATTGATCCAAATAAAATTAACAAAGAAAGAATTGATTATAGACAGGTAGTGCTTTCGAATGTAGATAGGGAGCATCTGGAAGAGATACAGGAATTTGGGTAATATAATACTTTTCAGTGGTTTTTTTCTACTCATCCAGCACAGGAAGGGGGCTTTCCAGGAGTGAACCGTGGAAGTAGCCTGCTTTAGTAAGGGTATAATGTTGAGTTCTAAGAGCTCTCCCAACGATCTTCCAATTTTGATACCCAAATTTGTGATAAATTTGGTGGGCCATTTAAAGGGATAGAGTTTTTTCAATTTATTTACATCGGGTTTGGGAATATTAAGGCTCAATGCTTCTGACTTTGTGATGTTGAATTTGTAGTTGGATAGTTCCCCGTATAGTTCTAAAGTGCCGACAAAGGCTGGGATACCCCTCTCAGGATCAAACAGAACCACCAAGAGATCATCTGCAAATGCTGCAGATTTGTGGTGAAAGCCACTTACTTGAATTTCCTTAATATCAGCATCTTGTTGGATGCTTTGGATGAGAGGCTCCATTGCCAGCACATATAAGATCGGGGAGAGAGGGCATCCCTGCCTCGTACCATTTTGAATGTAAAAGGGGTCCGATAATAAGTTATTAATTTTTAGGTGAGATGAAGGGATGGTATACATTTGAAAAATTGCATCAACCAATTGGGTGGGGATATGGAAAGCAAGGAGATTTTTATGCAAGAATGTCCAGTCCACCCTGTTAAAAGCCTTCTCGGCATCTGTCCCTAGTAATACAAGTGGGGTTTTGTTGATTATTGCGTTTTGAATCAGGTGAAAAATTCTGGATGTGTTGTCCCTCCCCTCTCGGCCTACTACAAAGTCTGTTTGTTTAAGTGAGACGAGTTGCGGCATTAGCTCCGCAAGTCTTCTCGCAATAAGACTCGCATACATTTTTAGGTTGACGTTGAGCAAGGAAATAGGCCTGTAGCTTCCACAACGTTCTGGGTCTTTCCCCTCCTTATGAAGGAGGGAAATATGAGCTTCCAGCGATTGAGAGGGGAAGGACCTTCCACCCAGAACTGCATTGCATACATTTAATAAATGTGGACCTAGAGTGTCGAAGAAGGATGTATAGTATATTTTAGGAAGCCCATCCGGGCCAGGAGATTTCCCTTTTGCCCTTCCGGACAGGGTGGACTGGAGTTCAGAGAGATCAAAAGGTCTGAGTAAGCATTCTTGTTGGAGAGCAGATAATTTGGGGAGGTGTAGGGAGGATAAGAAAGCTTGGGTTTTAGATTTTCTCAGATTTTTGTCATCTATTAAATCATTTTGGCGGAGTTGATATAGGTCTTTAAAAAATGTCATGAAGGCGTCGGTAATGTGATTATACGTCATGTCTTCCCTCATCCTCATTATCATCCTTTATTCATTATCAACTGCTCTCCCCCACATTTAATACATTATTTACTCTTCCCCACCCTCAATTTATCAATATTTGCTGCCCCACCACCTATTCATCTTCATTTACTCCCCCCACCCTCAAAAAACATTATTTCATCTCCTCGTATTTTCAATTCAATTGCTGTCTCCCATCTCCCACTATCAATGCATTATTTGCAGCCCCCTCACCCATATAATTTATTTTATAAAGAAAAAACAAAAACGTTTTTCATACTTATCTCACTGACGATCCCCTGCAGGAGCAGCTCTGCTTCTGGTGTCAATGGTGCTCGTACATGCTGGAGTGTATGCAATGGTGTCATCTCATACATGCTGTCACCTTACCAGACATCCAGAAAAGGCGGAGGGAGCTGGAGATCCACAGCCATTCAGGTTAGATGGCCATGGAAAGCTCTCAATGCCAAGGTGTTCTCCACGCATAGCACGTTATTACACTTTGGGGTTCGATGAGGAGAAACACAAGAGGGGGGCACCTCTGTACTTTTGCTCAATGGGCCACAAACAACAGTAAGGGCAGTAATGTCCCGATGACGCCCTGAGAATAGGCACATAAGTATTGCTATATTACTATAATTTTCCCCCTGCATGAAACCTCCTACTTACAGTGCCACATAAATGTTTGAGCACCAATAGTCACAATTACTGCGATTGTGAACAGTTAAGCAAGTTGAAGGTGAAATGATCACTAGAAGGCATAAAGTTAAAGATGACACATTTCCTTTGAATTTTAGGCAAATAAAATACTGTCATTTTTTACATTAAAAAAATACAAAAAAGAAAATGGGCCAATATAAAAGTTTGATCACCTTTGGAAAATTGTGTCCTCAGTTAAATGTGACCAAGGTTTCAGACCTTAATAAGTCTGCTAGGGTTATGATTTGTTCACTATCATCATTAGAAAATGCCAGGTGATTCAAATTTTTCAGCTTTATAAAACCCCAAATAAAAAAATATCGGATATCGCCGATACCGATACCCGATACCAATGCAAGTCAATGGGACACAAATATCGGAATGTAAATAAGCCCTTTCTGTCCTTCTACATCCTGTTCCAGAGGGGGAACAGCGTGGGCGGACACTGTGCATGTCTGTGTGTGCGAGCGGGGTCTGTGCGGGCCAGATGGGGATCTGTACGGGCCTCTCGGGGCTGTGTGGGCTGCCGGGGGTCTGTGCGGGCCTGCCGGGGCTCTGTGTGGGCTGACAGGGGTCTCTATGGGCCTGTCGGGGCTCTGTGCGGGCTGCCGGAGCTCTGTGTGGGCTGCTGGGGGTCAGTACGGGGCTGCCGGGGCTCTGTGCGGGCTGCCGGGGCTCTGTGCGGGCTGCCGAGGCTCTGTGCAGGCTGCCGGACGTCTGTACGGGCCTGCCAGGGCTCTGTGCGGGTTGCTGGGGCTCTGTGCGGGCTGCCAGGGCTCAGTCAATAGTGCTGCGATTATTAGAAACTTGGATGAATCACCGGTAGTGTTGAGCATTCCGATACTGCAAATATCGGGTATCGGCCGATATTCGCTGTATCGGAATTCCAATACCGAGTTCCTATACTTTTGCAATATCGGATACCGGAATCGGAAGTTCCCATAGTGCAATGATGCACTATAATGGAGTGTGGGTGGTGCATGGGCGGAGACTGCATGTGTGTGCCGGGGGTCTGTGCGGGCCTTCCGGGGCTCTGTGCGGGCTGCCAGGGCTCTGTGCAGGCTGCTGGGGCTCTGTGCGGGCTGCCGGGGGTCTGTACGGGCCTGCCGGGGCTCTGTGTGGGTTTCTGGGGCTCTGTGCGGGTTGCTGGGGCTCTGTGCGGGCTGCCAGGGCTCTGTGTGGGCTGCCGGGGCTCTGTGCGGGCTGCCGGGGGTCTGTGCGTGTTTGCAGGCAAGTCCCATCAGACGAAGCCTGCTACAGTGACAGTGATTGACACATTAGCCAATGATGGGACAGTAGTAATCCCATCATCCGGCTAATGTGTTGAATGAAAAAAACAAACATTCTACATACATACTACATACATAATACATACAGTACATTCATACATTACATACAATACATACATATAGACATACAGTACATATAACATAGAGTACATACTCACCATTACTTGTCACTTTGTTCCCCGAAGCCAATGTCACCTGTAAAAAATATTAAAATAACAAACAACCAATATACTTCCCGTCCGCAGAAATCCATGAGTGTCCCACGACGATATCCCGTGGAGAACGGCAGCATCAGCTGATGCGACCGCTCTCCATGGGCTCTAGGAACACAATGACGGGTGAAAAGGTATCCTTCTGCACTGTATTCCTCCGCCGCTGTAAAAAAATAGTCCCTAGTCTCACTTTTGGCATTGCTGTATGGGAAATTTTCCCATGCAGCAATTGCCATAAAGTGAGACTTTGAACTATAGTAACCTCAGTGATGCACTGCAGGAGCCATTGTCTCCTGTCAGTGTGTCACCCAATGTCACTGTTCTATAGGGAGGGGAGATCGTCGTGGGACACTCGTTATTAATTGGACTACGGCGGACAGGTAGTATACGGTTTATTATTTTACATTTTTTGCAGGCGCTGAAGTATGGTAAGTATGGTTAAATGAAGAATATTAAAATACTTTTTTCCTAATGTGTGCGTGTTTTATTAACCCTTACCATTACTATTGGATTAATAATGGATAGGCATCTTATTGACGCCTCTACATTATTAACCCGGCTTAATGTCACCTTACCTTATTACCTTATATCCAAAAATGGCGTCCGCCATTTTCTACCGCGCATGTGCGGCCGAAACTCCACCGCCTCCTCCCTGGACTTTAGAATGGGCAGCGGATGCGTTGAAAAACTACATCCGCTGCCCACGTCATGCACAAATTTCATAACGTGCGCCGGTACGTCGGCCCAACGCATAGCGATGGACCCATACAGACGCAAGTGTGAAAGAGCCCTTAATGAGCGTTGAATTTAAAAAAAAACGGCGTGGGCTCCCGCGCAACTTTCTGCGCCAGAGGGGGAAAGCTGACAGCTGGGGGCCAATATTTGTAGCCTGCTATGAATATCAGCCCGCAGCTGTCTGCGTAGCCTTTACTGGCTATTAAAATAGGGGGACCCCAAAAAAATGACGTGGGGTCCCCCTATATTTTATAGCCAGAAAGGCTACGCAGACAGCTGCGGGCTGATATTCATAGCCTAGAGAGGGGCCATGGATATTGGTCCTCCCCGGCTACAAATACCAGTCCTCAGCCGCACCAGAAATTGCGCATCTGTAAGATGCGCCAATTCCGGCACTTAGCCCCTCTCTTCCCACTCCCGTATAGCGGTGGGATATGGGGTAATAAGGGGTTAATGTCACCTTGCTCCGGATCCTCTTGGCCGAGCCTTATTCATAAATCTCCTTTGAAAAGCCTTAATCAGCCTTAAGGCCGAGACGTCCTCAGCTTTCACCCAAGAATTACCCTCGGGACCGAAACCCTTCCAGGACACGAGATACTGCAACCTTCCTCTGTGCCACCTGGAATCTAAAATGCGTGAAATCTCAAACTCGCCGTCCTCATCAACTGGATGAACAGTCGGCATCGCCTCCTTATCTGGTGTGTCAACTTTCTTCAGTAAAGATACATGAAAAACTGAATTAATTCTTCAGGATGAGGGGATGTCTAATCGCATCGCTGCCGAGTTGACAACCTGAACCACTTTGAAGGGTCTTACAAACTTAGGCCCCAGTTTTTTAGAAGGGATCTTCAAACGCAGATTCCTAGAGGACAACCAGAACATGTCCCCAACTTCAAATAACGTCTCCCTTCTTTTCTTGTCAAAATATTTCTTTAACCTCCTATTTGCCTCTTTCAGATTATGGCGTACATTGGTCAAAACCCTGTCCAAATTTCCAGAAAAATTCTCCTCCTCAGGCACCGCTGCCCCAATCTTTGAAAATGTACTGAGAGATGGATGCTTCCCTGTACAGGAAAAAAAAAGGAGAACACCCAACCGAGGAAGACGTATGATTATTAAGAGCAAACTCAGCTAGTTTATATTCCGACCACATCTCCTGATTGACTCCTTCAAAACACCTCAAAAACTGCTCGATGTCCTGGTTCTTCCTTTTGGTCTGTCCATTGGACTCCGGATGATAACCTGATGAAAATGACAAATGAACTTTTAATCTGTCACAAAAAGCACGTCAAAAGCGAGCCACAAACTGTGGTCCTCTATCGGAGTCAATGTCCGTGGGAAATTGTTCCATATTCACAATAAGTGGGAACCCGATAACCTTTCGAGAAATACACCCATGTTCCAGAGGAGTGTTATCAATAGCCACAACAGGAATAGGAGATGACAATGGTTCAGAATCAAACTTATATTTGTCTAGGAATTGTTGATCAATCAAATTAAGTGCAGAACCACAATCCACCATTACCTGAAAATCAATTAAATGACCATGATATGTGGTATTACCAGAAAAAAAAACTCCTGCAGACAGTAAAAACTCAATACAAACTGGAGTGTTACTCCTACTGACCTTTTCTTTTTCTTTCCTTATGCAAACCTCACATTGCTTAATAAAATGGTCAGCCTTACCACAATACAAGCATAGCCCTTCAGAAAACCTCTTCTCTCTCTCCTGGGAACCAGAGGACATCGCCCCATGTTGCATCGGTTCCCCGTAGTCGACGGGGCTATCCTGAGAGAGGGGGTTCAACATTATAAGAGCCTTCTCTTCATTCTGTCTGCCTCTCAATCTTCTGTCCACACGGATAGCTAACTGCATAGCAGTTTCCAAAGTATCAGGTGCAGGATATGCAATGAGCAAATCTTTAACTCTTTCACTCAAACCTGCTAAAAACTGACTCTTGAGCGCTGGGTCATTCCACATGACTTTTGTGGACCATTGTCTGAACTGGGTTCAATTACTCTCAGCATCAACAAAACCCTGTTTAAGCAGTCTGAGCTCTGTCTCAGCAGATGTGACCCAATCAGGATCATCATATAACAACACCCATAGCAGAAAAAAATGCTTCTACTGATGTCAAACAAGGATCATCAGGATGTAATGAAAATGCCCAGATTTGGGGTTCACTTCGCAATAAAGACATAATAATCCCTACACGCTGTAATTCACTCCCTGAGGATTTGGGTCTAAGCCGAAAATATAGTAAACGTGCATTTTTAAACGTAAAAAATTCCTGCCGTTTACCAGAAAAAAACTCAGGTAACCCTACCTTAGGTTCTTCAGAGAGTGCTCCAGAGTAATTACTCACGTGCTGTTGTAGGTCGGCTACTTCCAAAGTTAACCCTTGCAAGCGTTGAACAAGTTCTTGGACGCTGCACATATTGAAGGAATCCGGAAGAGAATTTTTTTATATGTGTGGCTGGACAAACTGTTACGGAACTGCAACACAGAACTAGAATTAAAGGGGGAAAACTGACCCTGCACTGAGACCAGGCTGATACCCTACAATGGAGTGGACGACCCTTTCCTTGCGAATAGACCCACCAACGATCCTAAGTTAATTTCAAGCGAAGACCTATAGATAGGGGGAAGGAGGTCCCTGAAAGATCTAAGTACTTGGTATAAAAACAGGTCACCTCCTAATAGAAAACATAGAGATGGCTTCAGAAACCAACTGAAAACAGAAACTAAGGATAGCAGAGCCAGAGATCCCAGAACTGCACAATATCAAACACAGAAAGCTATCAAAGCACCTAGCCAGAACTCTAGCGGATTAACACTGATGTCGAGCAAGGAATGGGAGGCAGCTGCTGGGTAATAGAGGGTGATACACTCACCTGACCTAAGACAACCCAGCACCAGGGGAAAAAGACCATCAGCCAGAAAACCACAACAAGATGGCTGATGGTCAAAAAACAAAACAGATTCTGACACCTATTGAATAAACTATCAGCAAAAAATCCTCTACCAGAAGGAACCGTCCTGGCCATCAGGGATGTGGAATCTTTGTACTCTAATATCCCACACCAGGATGGATTAAATGCCTGCAAATTCTTCCTGAAAAACACAGGGACTGATGCTGATTCTGTGGGGAAACTTATAAAGTTCATCCTCACCCGCAATTACTTTGAATTTGACAACAAGATATATCTACAGGAGACTGGCACGGCAATGGTAAGTAAAGCGACTTTTTGTCCTCATATCCCATCAGGCCTCTGGCCTACTCCCGCTACACTGATGATATATTAATTATCTGGATGGAGCCAGAGCCACAGCTAAAGACGTTCCACGAACATTTTAGTCAATTTCATCCTACCATCAACTTAACAATCAACTACTCCTGCACTGAAATTAACTTTTTGGACACCATCATTAAGCTGCTGAGCAATGAAATAGAGACATCCCTGTATCACAAGCCAATCAACCGTCCAACATACCTTAAATGGGACAGTTTCCATCCAAAACACATAAAGAATTCTATTGTCTACAGCCAAGCCATCAGATACAATCGGATATATTCCAACCCCATGGATAGGAATGATCACCTTGGTCTCCACAAAAAGACCTTTTTGAATCAGGGCTACCATCCAAGAACAATTTTATGTCATCTGCCTTCGCCCAACGTCACCCAATACCCCTGGTGATGCTTGCCAAACCAGTGACCATACGAGTGGTGAATGGGTCCACACTGCCCTCACAGATAACACACCAGACCATCCACTTTACTCTATCTATTTTGCCATCTCATCAGGAGATTAATTATATCTCTGCTCATCATTCCTGAGGGAATTGATAAGGTCCTGTTAGGGATACCTTGGCTATGGTACCAATCCCCTCATATTGAGTGGTCCACAGGCAGAATTTTGGGATGGAGTGAATCTTCGGGTAGATGTCAGAGGGAATGCGTTCAGGTTGCTACTACTGAGGTACCCGCAGATCTTTCCTCTCTCCCCAAGCAATATTGGCCCTATGCGGATGTGTTCTCCAAAAGGGTTGAGGAGACCCTTTTGCCTCACCACCCCTATGACTGTCCTATTGAACTCTTGCCTGGTGCTGAGCCTCCGCGGGGTCGAGTCTACCCGTTGTCTCTCCCGAAGAAGGAGGCAATATCTCAGTACATCTAGGAGAATCTGGCAAGAGGATTCATTAGGAAGTCAGTGTCACCTGCAGGGGCTGGGTTCTTCTTCGTGCAGAAGAAGAACGGAGAGTTACGTCCATGCACAGATTACATGGGTCTTAACGCCATCACTGTTAAGAACAAGTACCCATTGCCCCTGATAACTGAGCTTTTTGATAGGCTTCGGGGAGCAAGGGTATTTACTAAACTAGTTCTGCGGGGTGCTTACAACCTGATACACATCTGTGAGGGAGACGAATGGAAGACAGCTTTTAACACCAGGGATGGGCACTATGAATAACTGGTGATGGCCTTCGGGCTCTGTAATGCCCCAGTCATTTTCCAAGACTTTGTGAATGATATCTTCTGGGATATGCTCTACACCTTGGGTGTAGTCTACCTGGATGATATTCTCATCTACTATCCAGATATAGACTCCTACCAGAGAGATGTTTGCAAAGTCTTCGACCTCCTACGGGCAAACTCCCTCTATGCCAAGTTGGAGAAGTGTGTGTTTGAGCCAGAGTCCTTGCCTTTTCTGTGCTATATCATCTCAGCCCAAGGATTGGCTATTGATCCCGCCAAGCTATAGGCTGTGATGGACTGGCAGGAACCCCATTCTCTCAAAGCAGTGCAGCACTTTATGGGGTTCATCAACTATTATCTCCAGTTCATTCCTCACTTATCAACTTTGGTAGCTCCTCTGGTTGCCCTCACCAAGAAGGGAGCTAATCCCAAATTGTGGTCGGAGGAGGTCTCCAAGGCCTTCCTCTCTATCAAGTCACACTTTGCTGGCGCTCCCATTTTACATCTTCCCGATGTTGATAAACCATTTATCATGGTGTTGGATTCCTATTCCGTCTGCTGGAGCAGTCCTCTTCCAGAAGGATGTTCAAGATCGGAAGCATCCTTCTTCTTCTCCAAGACCTTCACACCGGCGGAGAGGAATTATTCCATCGGGGATAGGGAGTTGCTAGCCATGAAGTTGGCCTTTTCGGAGTGGAGTCACTTCCTGGAGGAGGCTCGTTTTCCCTTCCAAGTTTTCAACGACCACAAAAATTTGGTGTATTTGCAAACCGCCCAGCAGCTAAACTCTCGCCAGGCCAGATGGTCCCTGTTCTTTTCCCGGTTCCACTTTACCCTCCATTTTCTCTCTGGGGAGAAGAACACTCATGCCGATGCTCTCTGCCGTGCCTTAGTGTCATCAGAGGAGGAGGAACCTCGGGTTATTGTCCCTTCGGAGAGCCTGAGAACTGTGGCTCCAGTTTCGCTAGAGTCTGTGTCCCCAGGCAAGACTTTCGTTCCAGCTAATTTGCGACCGTAGGTTCTTTCTTGGGATCACTCGTCCAGGGTGGTTGGACATTTTGGGACCAAGAGCACATCTGAGCTTTTGGCGAGGACATACTGGTGGCCGCATATGGCCTGTGACATTGGGGACTATATTTGGGCGTGTGTCTCCTGTGCCTAGAATCAGTCTCCTCGGCAATGGCCTGCTGGGCTACTTTACCACCTGCCCGTGGCAGACAGGCCCTGGGAGATGGTCGGGATAGACTTCGTGGTAGGCTTACCCAAGTCTCTTAGCTGCACAGTTATCTGGGTAGTCACTGACCATTTTTCTAAAATGGTGCACTTGGTTCCGCTTCCACAGTTACTGTCTGCAAGGGCCTTATGGGCGTTGTTCATAAAACATGTTTTCCGTCTACATGGCATGCCTGACAAAATTGTCAGTGATCGGGGTCCTCAGTTTCCGTCTCGGTTCTGGAGAGAGCTCTGTCGTTTACTCAGCATTGAGCTGAATCTCTCTTCTGCATACCATCCCAAGACAAATGGGTTGGTAGAGAGGGCCAACCAGACTCTTGTCACATACTTGCGACATTTTGTCTCTGCCATGCAGGATGACTGGGCATTTTTGTTACGAATTTGCTTTGAACAGCGCCGTAGCCGACTCTACCTGGCAGACTCAATTTCTCCTCAATTACGGCCAGCATCCGCATGTCCCTGTGCCCATGCCCGTGTCATCCACCGATTCTAGGGTGGCAGACTGGGCGGTGGAGGCACGTGACATTTGGGACCGCACACTGGATGCCATCCGGGCCTCCAAGGAGAGAGAGTGAGGGTATCTGCCGATGCACAGCGGCGCCCCACTCCAACCTTTGCTCCTGACTTAGTGTGGCTCTCCGCCCGTAACATCAGGCTGTGAGTTGAGTACACTAAGTTTGCACCTCGCTACATAGCCACTTTCAAGGTTCTGGAACAGGTCAACCCTGTGGTCTACAGTTTGACTATTCTTCCACGCCTAGGTATCACCTACACTTTTCATGTATCCCTCTTAAAGCCCATCTATATGTCCCAGTTTTCTGAGTCATCTCCAGGGACATCGTGTTCGTCCACAGATGAGTATGAGGTGAACTCTATCTTGGGTTGCAAGGGGGCACATGGCAAAAAATACTATCTGGTGGACTGGAAGGGCCACAACCCAGAGGATAGAACCGGGAAGCCTGTGGAGCACATTCGGGCTCCGCTGTTCATTGCGGACTTTGAGTGTAGCGAGGCCCAAGGAGGGGGGTGGCCCTAGGAAGGGGGGTAATGTTAGACATCAAGTTCCAGAAGAGTTCCAGAGCAAGCACAACTTGTAGTTAGAGTTTTGCCCGAGATCCCGCCCCGCAGTGTCTTCTGATTTATTCACAATACGGGATTTCGGGCAGCGTAGCCACACAGGCGCTGTCAGCAAGACATCAAATGATGTCAGAAGACGGGCAGCGCTAACTGCATATGCCCAAGGCATAGGATAACAGCGCAGGTGCTGGGACAGTTGAAAACAATGCTGAGGAAGCGGTGCCAGGCGCCAAGAGGGCATGAGTGACGGCGGTGCTACGTCTGCATTAGGGGGGAAAGACCTGCACCCAGGACTATTTTAAGGTATTTTGGACAAATTGCAAAATGGAATATTTCTGCAGTTACAGGACCAAGAACTAAAAGAGCCACCTTGTCAGAATGCAGCATTAGTGCTGCACAAGGTGGCTCTTTTAGTTTCAAACGCCTGGGGGGGCCACAGGTTCCCTTTAACATGGCACTGTATAATTGCATAATGTCTCTGGAAAGTACCTGACCCCAGAGAAGTATCTAGCTCATGCCCCCTTGATCTTAGTGGAACATAGTTGAAAATATATTAATACATATATAGGAGAAGTCAAAATATATTAATACATATACAGCTATTTCTGTACACCTGTTTGAACTTTAAGACTGTGGATAGGTGTTCCCAGGATTCTCCTGTATAGTGAATGGAAATTTTGTAGTCAATTATACTTTTCCAAAACGCAGCATGTTGGCTTTTTTTACTGCATAGTGTTCAGTAGAGTTTTCAACTAGCTACTAAAAATATATTAAACAAATATTAAAAAATGATAGTAAAGTAGCAAAAAATGCTTTACATCAAATTTTCCAATAAATTAATGGATTAAATTAGAGGCTAAAAAATGTTCTTCATTTCGTCTAGGAGAAAAAGGAGTCTCAATTATTAACTTTAAGGCACTGAGAACAAAACATTGTCTTCAGGATGAGGAACTATTTAATTTCCTTGATGTTAGGAAATACATAAGAAATAAATTGTCCCAACTCCTTTCTCTACCAAGAGCGATCGTCACACTGTTAGACAACATGTCATCTGAAACAATCTGGAATATTAAAAATGTTTACCGTATATACTCGAGTATAAGCCGAGATTTTCAGCCCAAATTTTTGGGCTGAAAAGTGCCCCTCTCGGCTTATACTCGAGTCAATGTGGGTGGCAGGGTCGGCGGGTGAGGGGGTGAGGGCGCTGAGGTATACTTACCTAGTCCCAGCGATCCTCGCGCTGTCCCTGCCGTCCCACGGGCTTCTGTGCTGCAGCTTCTTCCCCTCTTCAGCGGTCACGTGGGTCACGTGGGACCGCTCATTAGAGATATGAATAAGCGGCTCCACCTCCCATAGGGGCGGAGCCGCCTATTCATTCCTCTAATCAGCGGTGCCGGTGACCGCTGACAGGAAGAGCTGCGGCACCGAAGACCAGGCAGAGGGACAGCGCGAGGATCGCCAGGACTAGGTAAGTATAGCATATTCACCTGTCCTCGTTCCAGCCGCCGGGCGCCGCTCCATCTTCCCGGCCGGCGCCTCCATCTTCCCGGCGTCTGCGCTCTGACTGTTCAGGCAGAGGGCGCGATGACGCATACAGTGTGCGCGGCGCCCTCTGCCTGATCAGTCAGAGCAGAGACGCCGGGAAGATGGAGGCGCCGGAACGAGACGCCGGGAGCTGCAATCAAGGGAGGTGAGTATGTGGGGTTTTTTTTTATTGCAGCAGCGGCGGCAGAGATTTCTATGGGGCACAATGAACGGTGCAGAGCACCGTATATGGCACAGCAATGGGGCACAATGAACGGTGCAAAGCACCGTATATGGCACAGCAATGGGGCACAATGAACGGTGCAGAGCACCGTATATGGCACAGCAATGGGGCACAATGAACGGTGCAAAGCACCGTATATGGCACAGCAATGGGGCACAATGAACGGTGCAGAGCACCGTATATGGCACAGCAATGGGGCACAATGAACGGTGCAGAGCACCGTATATGGGCACAGATATGGGGCACAATGAACGGTGCAGAGCACCGTACATGGCACAGCAATGGGGCACAATGAACAGTGCAGAGCACCGTATATGGCACAGCAATGGGGCACAATGAACGGTGCAGAGCACCGTATATGGGCACAGATATGGGGCACAATGAACGGTGCAGAGCACCGTATATGGCACAGCAATGGGGCACAATGAACGGAGCAGAGCACCGTATATGGGCACAGATATGGGGCACAATGAACGGTGCAGAGCACTGTATATGGCACAGCAATGGGGCACAATGAACGGTGCAGAGCACCGTATATGGCACAGCAATGGGGCACAATGAACGGTGCAGAGCACTGTATATGGCACAGCAATGGGGCACAATGAACGGTGCAGAGCACCGTATATGGCACAGCAATGGGGCACAATGAACGGTGCAGAGCACCGTATATGGCACAGCAATGGGGCACAATGAACGGTGCAGAGCACTGTATATGGCACAGCAATGGGGCACAATGAACGGTGCAGAGCACCGTATATGGCACAGCTATGGGGCACAATGAACGGTGCAGAGCACTATATGGGGCACAGCTATGGGGAAATAATGAACAGTGCAGAGCACTATATGACACAGCTATGGGGAAATAATGATCTATTTTTATTTTTGAAATTCACCGGTAAATGCTGCATTTCCACCCTAGGCTTATACTCGAGTCAATAAGTTTTCCCAGTTTTTTGTGGCAAAATTAGGGGGGTCGGCTTATACTCGGGTCGGCTTATACTCGAGTATATACGGTATATGTTCTTTAATTTAATAAATGTAATTCTATCATACAGTGGGAATCAGACTTAAATAAGGAATTGGCAACAACCAATAAGTAATACATATAAATCATACATTAATGCCAATATCCATGAGAATTACTTTAAAGTTTCACACGTTGGCATTTCACATTGTAAGACTTAAAAAAGGTCTTTCTAGATTAATTTGATCTTTGTTGTAGGTAATGTGGGCAGAAAGGCAGCATTATTCACATCTTTTGGTCTTGTCCAAAATTATGACCTCTTTGGCCTGATGTCAACCTGTTATTGAATAAATTAAAGAAAATCAAAATATCTTTATCTCCTCAGCTGGCTTTACTTTCCCTCAATCTACATTCCGTTCCAAGGGAAATTAGAGCTATTTCACTGCATATACTTTGAATAACTAAAATTCTCATTGGTGCTAAATGGAAAAGTAACATTCCAAGATTCAACGATATTATTGGTAAAGTCTCTGCCCACTGTTTCTTTGAATTAGCGTTTGATTTAAAAAACAATTCTCTTCTTAAATATATTGCTAGATGGTTAAAATGGAACTCCATTTTCCCTTCCTATGCAGACAACCTGATATGCGCCAAAATTTGATATTTAGCTAGTATTTATTACTCTTTGTGTGTATTCTATTTGTTAACTACCGGTAATTTATTTTCCGTGTTTATTATGTTTCAGATGATCTTTGGTCTCTCCCTTTTTTGTCTTTCTTTTCCCCTCCTCATTCCTTTCGTTTACCCCATTTTACTTAGCCTCTGCCATCTATCCCCAAACCTTTATTATTCTTCCTTGGCCTCCTTTAGATAGTTGGGTTGACAAATTTATATTATTGTGGTATAACTACTTTGGAATGTCTTAGATTACTCGCTTTTGTGTTCCCGTTATACATTATGGGGAAAACAATTAATAAAAATTACTTTAAAAAAAAATGCTTTAAATCCATATGTATTTTGGAGGTGTTTTATAAAATTGAATATGACTGACAATGAAGCATTCCTTTCCCAGTTAATCTTTATCTAATTTATATCTCTGAGGTGGTCAGAGTTTGAAATAAAAGTGTATTGCATATAGTGGCTACAATTAGAAAGAGTAGAAGCATGTTTACAATAGAACAAAACACAGTCAATCAGAACCACGCAAGATTTTTTTTGCCTATATATTTTAACATAGGCTTGTATTAAAGAATACTTCAGAGGATCTTGTTAACGCATTGCATATGCCTATCTAATTGATGTGTTATGTCTGGATTGCCTTCACTATTGACTGTTCTTTCCCACTGATATGGCTCTCCTAATATAGACTATACTCTCCATGCTGCTAGTGTCCAGAGGCGTAACTATATATCCCCCATCCTGATTTATGTCCCTTATCCTGGGCCTCATTCTGGTATATATACAGTATCCCCAATCTGGCTATATGTTTCCAGTTCTGCTGCTGTTCTTTAATGTATAGAAATAATAAGCTATTATACTCACCAAAGGCATACTTAGAAGTCATATGGCTCCATAGCAGAAGTATAATGCACTCCATATAGTATAGCGTACTGCCTGTAGTCCTTCATATTGTATAATGCTCGATACATAGTCCTCCATAAAGTATAATGCACCTGATAGTCATCCATAAAGTATGATGCACCTCAAAGTCATCCATAAGGTATAATGCACAGCCCATATCCTCCATAAAGTATAATGCACAGCCACATAGTCACCCATAAAATATAATGCACATCCCATAGTCACTAGTGATGAGCGAACGTGCTCGGACAATATCTTATACGAGAACATTCAGGGTATTATCCAAACATCGGGGCCTACTAATATATTATGTTCAAGTTTCTGCGGCTGCAAGATTTGCAGCTGTTAGACAGCCTCAACACAGATTGGTATTACGTAACAATCAGGCAATCCCCACATGTCCCCAGGGTATCCAACAGCCGCAAATCATGCAACTGCGGAAACTCAAACATAATATACGAGCTCTTCAAAATGCCGGTACAACACCCGATGGGTCGGTACAGTGCAATACACTTCAGCTGGATGTGTATCCGAACCATAAAACAGTAAATAAACACAAGAGATGGCATGTGACAGCCCAACAGAGAGGAACAGATAAAGGCATATTCACAAGATGCCTCTTGACCAGTTCACAGCAATGCAATCTCCTTACAGTTTTCCTACTTCCTGGTCTCTAGCAGGACGGGCTCTCCTCATTGACTGATAACTCTGGCGAATAGCATTATACTACCAGTGGAGTTATAACACTCAGCATAAGTGCTGCTATAACACATTTAGCTATCAGTGGGTTGTCTACACTATTATCCCCATATTTATACATAGAGACAAAAGAGCACTTGAACAAGTACTCTGCTGCAGACAGGGTGAGCAGAGAGCCATTGTTGGCGATTTATAACTGTATCTCTTCAGAAGATGAAAGAGAGAGGAGGGAGAGGGAGATGAGCAGCTGACTGCTGTATAGAAATCAATGGACTAGAGAGAGCTAACTGGGAAGTTAAGAGTTATCCCATCTCCTGGAAAGCAAATACTGATCACTCTCAGCCAGGCACTAGAGGCCAGGCTCCAAAGAAATGATCTATACACTATAAAAGATAAAATCTGTCATTCCAATAGAATGAAAACAGACCCAAAAAGCAAGTCATTTTTAAACTTACTTATTTCTTGATTCCTAACTAATTAAAGAAACACTCCGATCAATGTTTTTATCCACTTAACATATTGGATTCATCATATTATATGGCACAGTGTACTTACAATTGCTCATGTTGCCCTTCCACCCAGTGTTAGATAGCGCTCTCTGAGTGCGTTGGGGGACACTCGCTTGGCAACGGTATTAAAGCACTCAGGCATGGTTTCTCACAAAAAGTCTTATTTGGTTTATTAACTCCATAAAGCCCAGCGGCACACACATAAAGTAACAGCCTTCAGATCTGGCAAGATAAAGTAACAATGTTCATAACATGGTTCTACTCCATCAGGACTGTGACCATACTTGGTAGAGTCCAGTATTCAGGCTCGCTCTGGAGCCAAACACACACAGTCTGGATTACATGCTTGACAGTGTTGCAGGTTTTCACCAGCTGACATCACATAGTTCCTGTCCCCCGGAGAAGCTGCCTTGCGGGGATCACCAACTTGCCTGGCAGGCACACAACAGTCAGTTCCAGACCCACCGAAGGATGGTAGCTTCCCCAACACAGTAGCCGTCACAGGCTCTGCAGATCCAGGACCTCACCTCGTGCTCTTCAGGGATCCAGTCAACACACAGGACTTCCCAACACAGAGGCAAATCAGGATGATTGCCTCACCAGGTGCTCTTCAGGGATCACTCTCTGGATCTTCCAACACCCAGGCCTTTCCTCTCACAGGATCTTACAGTCAAGAACCATCCAGGTCAATACACTCAGAACCATGTGACCCAAACCCTGGTCACATTATGTAGTTGTAACCACTCCCATCAGTGGGAGGTGTGTGTGGTTAATTAGACCTACCCATCTCTCTAACTAACCCTGCAAGCCTCTCTTTAAAACTAAGCAAATAATTTGTAGGACTACAGGTCCCAGAACAACCTTATTTCAGGCTTACAGCGCAGACTCCCTCTGCGACACATATCGGTCATTTACCATCCTGATGATCACTGTTTCACCATCATAATCACAGATACGCCTCCATGTGTATCCTGAGTAGCACATAAAGCGCCCCCTGGCTGTAACATGGGTCACTGCATCACACCAGATAATTCATCTGTTTTTCCCTGATTGATGTAAAAACAGGAAGCCTCTTGTCCTGCATTTATCATTCCCCTCTTCAACGCCTGTTCTGTGTACTGTCCCCCCCTTCCTGGAACTTTTGTAGTGACTCATGAATCATACATGAAAAATGTACTTCCTGTTTCAGTTTTTAATCACATGATGTCATATACCTAATGATGCAAGCCCCTATTTGAGCTGGATCTGCATCCTCTGACACAAATGCAGCTGAATTGTATTCCAGTGCACAAAGTTCCTGAGTCTGTGCACAGCAATAAATGCTGATGGCCAATCAGAGGCAAGCAACTGACATCAGCGTACACATGACTAGGCGCATGGCAGTGAAGTCATGCGCACCTGTCACTTGGACACTGAAGTCAGCTGCTGGCTTCAGAAGAAGACATGGTGCGATGGGGGAGAGGAAGGAAGGTGAGTAGGAGTGTTTATTGTGGTATTTTCCTATGCATTGAACAACAGCAGCGCCAGCTGGATGGGGGACATATACCAGGATGAAGGGTATATACCAGAATCCGGGCATATACACAAAATAAGGGAGCATATATATATATTGCTACTGATACAATTCTATGTAGAAGAGAGGGTCAAGAAGGAGTGAGGAGCTCTGTCTCTAGCAACTGGTGCCTTCTTTTTCACCTCCACATAGAATTCTGTCTATAGCAACTAACATATCCTATCTCAGTAGCAGGAAATTTTGTATTCGTTGAATTTGGATTTTTAACTGTGAATTGAGAATTTTGAAACTAAATGGTCAGTCCAGAAATAGAAAAGAATGATTTCTCTAATAAGATATATTAGAATGTTGCTTATTTTCATGTGTACTAATGATTTCTATAAAAAAAAAAAACAATGGTTACTCTTTAATTGAGTTGGATATAGTCCTAGAAGACCACAGAATGTTATATATGTCTTTTCAGAGTAATTAAAGTGCAATTTGCCTTAAATCAAATTTTTTAGAAACTTACACCGAAGTGGGCAAATTCGAATTTCAAAAGATTGGCTCATCTCTCATAGGGACTTTTACAATTTGGATATCTTAACAAATAAATATTCTCCTATTATCTTAGGAGCCACTTCTTTTCTTTCTCCGGCTTCTGAACTTATCAATCATTTTACAATGCAGATAAAATATTCTTTCTCAAGACAACATTGCAGCATCACTAAGAATTCAGAATGCAGGTGTCTATTGAACTCTATAGACAGGAAAGTGTGAATGGAGATCAGATTGGGAAAGAGAGGCAGAAAAGCACACACAGACCACTTAAGTGTTTTACCTCATCTCAGTGCTAGATTCACAGATTCACTGCTCAGTACTGCTGTTCAGTGTCATAATTGCTATTTCTGCTTTTGAACAAGTGCTATGTATGGACAGAAGATCAGGAATCCCTTATGTCTCCATGTGGTGTGTATAGGGTTGTTATAGCAGCTAGTCTCCTCTCATCACCCTCTAAAAATTAGAGATAGAGCTTGCACAAAGTAAAGCTGATGAATAAAGCAGGTTACAAGTCATATAATGTCCAGAAATAGTTCAAATCCTCATGTATACACATACACTCACATATAAATGCATTGTTATAGTTTGCCAATCTGCCATAAAATAATGAGAATGAACAGTAAACTTGTTGGCTTCAGCAAGTTGCTCCTCTGGTTTCATGCGTCTTCTCCATCATGTGCACCAAGAACTGGGCTAGGGTGAATGTGAGGTTCAGTTCGAAGCCACATAAGTTACCATTTGGATGTAGGACAATTATAATGATTTATATTTTAAAATAAAAAAATCTATTTTGAGAGGCATCGACACTGAGCATAAACAACTGTGTATACTTATAAGAAAACGACATCTGTACATGTTACTATTATCATGTCAGGCAAAGCCAAAGCTATCGTGCTGACCAACAAGGTCTGATGGTGGAGAAGATCTATTCTAAAACCTCTGTCCCGATTCCCTGCACAGACAAGAAGTGAGATTCATAGTGGCCAAATCTCATCATTATCTCGAGCAGTATTCCACATGATAATCTAAAGAGCTAAACTTCTCAAAGCATTTTAATATCCAGTGTGGCTTGTTTTCTTTTCAGCTTTCTCTTTAATGGAAGATCATTGGGAAAAGGACCCACAAGTGACTCTCCTTTGTTATTCTTATTTTACAGATAAAGAAGAATAACAGAAAATGCCAATAAATTGCATCATTTCAGCTGAGCTTCATCACTCTGTCCCTACTTCCACAAAGACAAGTCTCTTTGGAAATACAAGGCATTAGCTTTATAAGCAAGGCATCCACTGGCTCCTTTACAGTTAAAGACTAGTTTTTGTGTATTTTTTTTAACGCTCTCCTTTTTTTCTTGAAACAAATATAAAACTGACTTGGCTTTTTACACAACAGGCAAAATTAGGAGGGGAACTCTAAAGTATTGGTCATAGGATCCCTTGAGTGAAGTCAACGAACATTCACATGAAAATCATTTTGAAGCCCGCACTGCTGTACCCATTTTAAAAAATGTAATTTCACACGTCCCAGAAGTCTGAAGTGTGTTGTGCATGTGCTTATTTAAGCCAAATTATAGGGTGATCATCCTGCACTTAATTACAGCAGAACTTCACAGATCCAAGGCTCTGCATCACGGTTTCACACATGCTTCACCAGGTTCAACACTGTCTATTTCTAATGTACAAGATATATGTCCATTTTATCACCAACAGCTTATATTTATTATTTTTTCATATATGTGTTTAGTAAAAAAAAAAAATACTGAATAACAGCCCATGTTTCCTTTCATGTGGATTAAGCTCACTTACAAATAAACATTTCAAAGTCTTCCATAAATATTGGTTTCTTGAGACACAGCATGCTGTGGAAAAAAACTCTTTACGGCATCTCATCTTTATACTTTTACCAATGCAATGTAGAAATATTGAGAAGAAGAAATTTGGTATCAAATGGACGTAAAGAACAAAGCCTGTTCTTAGCTTTAGTGCTTATTATTTTTATAGATTTTTCTTCTAATATGTATCACAATTTGCTGTACCACTTCTTTACCGAGAATGACATTTGTTTTTGCATTGAAATCATTTAAGAGGGTAGCCCTTATTGCACAATAATAGTTATTAAAAAGAGTTGCATATGCTTGGAATTTTTATTATTCAGTAGCAACTCATTGGCATTGCTGCATGTAATACTTCTGCTGCTGTTCTCTGACCTTCAGTGGGGCCTTTATGGTAAATGGTGCACATTTATTCGCAAGGTTGATGTTGGTATAGGCAAAATCTGACTTTTCTGCTGTTGCATGAGCTCTCAGTGATATTTCTAATGTGCGCTCTTTTTTTTTGTACTAAATGCAGGTAGACTATATTAATTAAGCAGCTAAACAAGACTTTATGGTAACTTGCTTTTACTGTATCCAACAGCCACATTCATGCCAGTCAATCATGAAAGGGAAAATTGCAAATTGCTGGTCTCCTATGACTGTGTCACTCAAATAGCCATCTTCTTCAAACAGTCATAGATAATTTCATCTTAGAGGTTGTCTGATCTAAACATAGATCTAAAAAAGTCTGCACCACTCTACGGGAGTTCAGGCTTGTGAATCCTCCCATTGTGCAAACTCCACGTTGTGAGGATCCTCTAGTGTCAGCTCTGGGAATGGGAGGCATGTAATCGCAAATATGTGATACACGTAATCCTTGCCAAAATCCGACTTGGTGGTTTCCTTCTTCAATCAATACACTTGGGTGAGGACGCGCCAATCTAGTTGCTTGCATATTGCGTACTTGGCGTTACATGGCTGACACCAGAGAATCCTCACACCACGCCATGAGCGCAATGTGAGGGCTCACAAATTTGCAGTCACATAGAGTGACTGCAGACTTGTAGTTTCAGATCGACAACCTCTTTAATACTAGGGTGAGCAAAAAAATATATCGGTGGTCAGATGGTGTAACACAATGCAGGCACAATTCTGTTCCTGAGACAGACTCAAATGTCTCTATTTATCTATCACAATGTAAAATTGCAGCCTTGCACCAGTAATTATATAGCTAAAGTTACATTTTACATAGTTTATATGAATTTATATGAATTATAATAACAATAAGAATAACACATAATAATTTATATATTTCTTACATCATTTCCTAGAGTCTCACAAAACTACTGTTATAGTAAGACATTGTACCAAAAACCTACAGAAACCAGGAAATCAGAACTTAGCAAACTTTTTTTAAAGGGAACCTGTCACCTGAATTTGGCGGGACCAGTTTTGGGTCATATGGGCGGAGTTTTCAGGTGTTTGATTCACCCTTTCCTTACCCGCTGGCTGCATGCTGGCCGGAATATTGGATTGAAGTTCATTCTCTGTCCTCCGTAGTACACGCCTGCGCAAAGCAAGATTACCTTGCACAGGCGTGTACTACGGAGGACAGAGAATGAACTTCAATCCAATATTGCGGCCAGCATGCAGCCAGCGGGTAAGGAAAGGGTGAATCATACACCTGAAAACTCCGCCCATATGACCCAAAACTGGTCCCGCCAAATTCAGGTGACAGGTTCCCTTTAAATGTTATTATATTAAACCTTATAACAGCTATAACAGATACCCCAAAAGAACATTTGAAAGCTGGCTAGCTCATTTTAGAATTATAGTTGACGTCATGTATTCACGCTATGAGCAAATTAAGTGAAAACCTAAAATTACATTAGGATATTGACTCCACTTAATTACACATTATAGACCGTGAATTGAGCACAATACTGCACTTGTGTTTTCAGATCCATTCAGTAGACTCCAGATTTCATGAACATTGGGTGTCCTTTTGATTGGATCCCTAAAATCAGAAATATATTGACTATCCTGTGAATAGATGAAAAGTTTTTATTTTGGCAAATCCTTTAAATCTGAGTAAAGGACATTTTACAGGATGGTCATATACGAAAGTCATCCACAAAATATTTTTTTGTACTTGGCCCGACCATTCTCCAATCCATTAATTTTATGTTTACACATACCAATTTTTAAGAGAAATTTTACTGCATGTGTCAACGATCACTCTCACATTTCCAAGTATGGGCTCCACTGAATGTCAGCAATGACTACACTAATCATACACAAATACATACATATTTTTCTAGCTGGCTGTCAGAGCTAAATCTAATAAATAGAATATGGAAATTAAGTCTATCGAAACACAGAAAAATAAATCTAGTGATGTGAAGCCAGGCTCACATAATGTTTATCCGTTTATAGACAAAAATAAACTTTTTTTTTAGAGAGAATCTGAATGCAGAATGCTTATTGGCACTATGCGGCTACATTAATATTGAGATGAAAGAGGTGGATTACCGTATGCAAAAACAAGTAAAAGAATGGCGCCGCGCTAACTATAGATATTTGGAATGAGTGTTAATATGTATGAAACTGAGAGAAGTAACAAAACTGATAGGAGATGTGCTATAGATTTCTTCAGTAATCTCGCCTTTCTACAAATCCATGCGTGTTCAGCAGGGTAGGATAGCAGTCTATTGTGTATACCTTAACGCTGTAAAGTCCTTTGGATACACCTTGACGCCGGAGAGATGGCTTTTACACTTTTATTATCACAAAGGGTGTTTACTATGTACTCTACATTATTATATGCACTATTGCTTTTACTTATTTACTAACAGCAGGGTATGGGTTGATTTTGTGTCTATCTTGGGTTTTGCCTGTTTATTTCCACTGTGAACACACTCCTATACACTAATAGTACAGTTCATTTTTTCAGTTTAGCTGCAGACATAAGCAGATCCAAAGCTCAGTCAAGGATGTAAGAACATCCTGGAGTATCATTTGTAAAGAAGTTCCATGCGTATATGGTGATGTACCTCCAGGGAGCTCCTGGAGGTACCGTCCATGGCAATTACATGTGTCAACTCCTGGAGTTGGTGCATCATGTCACTTGTGCAGACTAAGGAAGTCTTGGAAAGCCACAAATACCAAAGTGTTTCAGAAAAAAACATTTTTTTTTCATCAGGAATTAGCTCTTCAACTTCTTCCTAGCTTTCCTACATAGTACTTCAACCTACTTACAAGAAAAAAACACACGTAAGGACTACACCAGAACTGTGGATTTGAAATCACTAATAAATACTTTGATCAAATAGTTTGCTAAAAATAAATACTTTACTTATTCTTCTACAATATCAATTAAATATAATTTATTCAATAAAAATGTGCGTGCAAATAACTAAAATAACATTTCTCATCTGTTGTTGTTGAAATGTTAGCTATGCCGCACTTTTTACATATGAATGTAGTGCGTCTAACTCATTCTCTGTAGTGTGTGATTAGTTCGGAAATAACAATTACATGCTTGTAAATGAATTGCTGAATATTTGGATTCACCTAAAAGTGGCCAAAATGTCCCACCAAAGGACAACAATGATGAGGTAAATAATATGGAAACAGAAATACCCTGTAACAATATGTTCTGGTAAGATTACTGTGTGTTTTAATGCTAAACTGGTCTGCAACACCTTCACTGTTTGTTCACATGCAGGTTACATAACTGTGAAGACCAGGTTATTCTTCTAAAAAATATGGGTAAAACCTGCCTTCCTACTGCTACAGAAGAAAAACCTAAAAATGCTATGTTGTCACATGCAGCCAGAGCCAGAAGGGCCGGTGCCTGTAGTGGGCCGCTCGATCCTGTTCCTGTGTGGTCTCCCCCACCAGCGCCGACTCACCCACCCCACCAGCGCCGACTCACCCGCCCCACCAGCGCCAACTCACCCCCCGCCAGCGCCGTCGCATTCAACTATACCGGCGTCTATGATGCCAGTACAGTTGAATGCAATGATGGAGGAGAGAGCTTGTGCTGATGCTTCCTCTCCCATCATTCCCCGCTCTGCCTCTGACACTGCAGGTGCGCAATGACATCATATCATCGCATACCTGCTGTGTGCCGGGCAGACTGCAGCCGCTGAGACAGGAGGCAGGAGCAGCGCAGGGCATGAGGAGAGGTGAGGATTGTGTTTTTTTAAATATATCAATGAGTGATAACTGGATTGTGGGGCTATTGGGGGGTGCTACATTACATTCTATGGGGGGGCTGTAGCACATTCTATGGGGGGTTGTATTACATTCTATGGTGTGGCTGTATTACATTCTATGGGGTGGCTGTATTACATTCTATGGGGCTGTATTATATTCTATAGGGGGTTGTATTACATTATATGGGGGCTGTATTATATTCTATAGGGGGTTGTATTATATTCTAGGGAGGCTGTATTACATTCTATGGGGGGGCTGTATTACATTCTATGGGGGACTGTATTACACTCTATGGGGGGCCATTACATTCTATGGGGGGCTGTATTACATTCCATGGGGGGCTGTATTACATTCTATGGGGGTGTATTACATTCTATGGGGGGTTGTATTACATTCTATGGGGGGCTGTATTACATTCTATGGGGGGCTTTATTACATTCAATGGGGAGCTGTATTACATTCTATGGGGAGCTGTATTACATTCTATGGGGGGCTGTACTACATTCTATGAGGGGCTGTATTAAATTCTATGTTGGGCTGTATTACATTCTATGGGGGGTTGTATTATATTCTATGGGGGGCTGTATTGCATTCTATGAGGGAGGATTGCATCATACTCTTATGGGGCTACATTATATTCTATGGGGAGGTAGGCTGTATTATATTCTATATTAAATGTATTCTATGTATTAAATTAATCATATTCTATGAGGGGTGATTGCATCATACTCTATGAGGGGGCTACATTTTATTCTATGGGGAGCTGCATTATACTATATGAGGAGGGCTGCATTGTATTCTCTGGAGGGGCTACATTATATTCTTTGGGGGGGCTGCATTATGCTCTATGAGAGGGCTACCATATATTATATATGCAGGGGCTGCATTATACTATATGAAGGGGCTGCATTATATTCTCTGGGGGGTTACATTATACTCGGGGCTACAATATATTCTGTGGGGTGGCTGCATTATACTCTGGGGTGGCTGCATTATACTATATGTGGGCTGCATTATACTTTATCGAGGACTATGGGGAATACATTATACTATATGATGAACTATGGGGTGTATTATACTATGGGAAGTGAATTGTACTACATGGATGACTATGGCAGTGAATTATACTATATGGAGCACTATGAGGAGTGTATTATATTATATGGAGGACTGAGCAGTGTATTTTAATATATGGAGGACTGAGGAGTGTATTATACTATATGGAGGACTGAGGAGTGTATTATACTATATGGAGGACTGAGGAGTGAATAATACTATATGGAGGACTGAGGTGCACATTATAATATATGGAGGACTGAGGTGCACATTATAATATATGGAGGACTATGGGGTGTATTATACTAAACTAGCAAAATGCTGCATATTCATCGAGTGATTGGATTGTTTATGTGGGAACAGAAATCCTTGTTCTCAGCAGCACATCACCGGTGTAAACTGTAGTTGTGCTGCTGATAACATGATACTGTATGGGGACAGATTGATCTAATTGTGATTGTTCTGTTCCCTTCATTCTTTCTCAGTTGGTGCAAAGAGGCCGGGAAACAAGTGAACGACTTCAGTATTGTCGATCACACTCGTTTAGTGGCCCACACTCGTTTAGTGACCTGAGATCAGCGCATGTAAATACAACAGAAATGCTTCGCAGGGCGACCAGGCAAGGATGATGACAGTTGTAGTTAGCACCAGGCGCCTGGGAATAGCGCTAACTCTACTGCTTTTCCCAGCCGCCAAAGCATTTAATTCTGGTATGTGTAATGATTTTTAGGGTTGATGTCAGCTGCATAATTTCAGCTGCTCTCAATCCCTGGTGTAAGTAATGGAGAGGTGTCTATCAGACACCCCCACTACTAGCCCAGACCTGGCGAGACCCAGCAACTCTGAAGAGCGGTGATGGTAGTAACAATATCGCTCTTCACAGTCGCCGAGCTCAGCGCAAGACTCGGAATATCTGAAGAGCGGTGGCGTTACTGATGTCACTGTTCTTCAGAGTCACCGGGTCTCGTGCTGCGCAGCGGAACCAAAAGTGGCTGTAGGCAAAGTTTATGGAGCATCAGAATGAGGTTCCATAGCCTTTGGTCGTCTCATCCCTTCATTATCTACGAGATCCAGTTATGTAGGTAAAGTAGCGGCTTTTCTTTGTACTGCAACTAAAAGCAATAAATAGGACTGAGCTGTAATGCTGGATACAGCTGTAATTACGGTATGTTTTATAGTCGAGTTACACTCCCCTCACTTTTTGTAACCTACAAGTGTACAAAGATATTATACAGTCACCATGTGACAAGTGGGCCTGTGTAAATTCAAATGCCAGGGCTGAATTTTAGTCCCAGTCCGGTCCTGCACGCAACTTTGTGAAACATTAAATTTGTGTCAGTTTCAAAACTTTTAGCCACAGCTGTAGAATACTGTTATTATACACACTAGTCATATCATTAGTACATTAAATTACTTTATGTTAGACACTACTAGAGTTCTGTGATGGACCAGTAAAAACATTTCATACAAGCTTTTTCATAAAAAGATATTAGTCCCATTGAAGTAAATGAAGCAAAACAGTCACAAAACTGAGTCTAAGAACACGCGGAGGGGTCGAAATGCCTTCAGTTCTTCAATTTTTCAGTATCCTTCCCTTTTCTACCACACTGGTTGCCACAATCCATTTGTCACAACAGAAAATGCTTATTTTAATGGATCTAATAAAGACTTTTTGATTTTATCTGCTGAACCTGGATCTTTCTCCAAACACACCCACCTTGCCTCAGCGTCTGGCAGAGAAGTGATCTCATGCTTCAGCCCAGTGAATTTACTGGGAATCAACTAAGGGTGAGCTGAAGAAACTTCTCATTTCCTGTGTACTGGGTGTAATTCTGAGTAACTGTATTATTCTGTAAATATACACTGCACAGTAACATTTCTCCTGTCCTATATACTGGGTGTAATACTCAGCATCTGTACTATCTGTATATATACACTGCGCAGTACAACTTCCCCTTTCATGTATACTGGGTGTAATACTCAATAACTGTATTATTTTGTATTTATACACTGCACGTTACCTCATCTCCTGTCCTGCATACTGGGTGTAAGTTTCAGTCTCTGCATTATTTTGTATGTATACAGGTCCTTCTCAAAAAATTAGCATATAGTGTTAAATTTCAATATTTACCATAATGTAATGATTACAATTAAACTTTCATATATTATAGATTCATTATCCACCAACTGAAATTTGTCAGGTCTTTTATTGTTTTAATACTGATGATTTTGGCATACAACTCCTGATAACCCAAAAAACCTGTCTCAATAAATTAGCATATCAAGAAAAGGTTCTCTAAACGACCTATTACCCTAATCTTCTGAATCAACTAATTAACTCTAAACACATGCAAAATATACCTGAGGCTTTTATAAACTCCCTGCCTGGTTCATTACTCAAAACCCCCATCATGGGTAAGACTAGCGACCTGACAGATGTCAAGAAGGCCATCATTGACACCCTCAAGCAAGAGGGTAAGACCCAGAAAGAAATTTCTCAACAAATAGGCTGTTCCCAGAGTGCTGTATCAAGGCACCTCAATGGTAAGTCTGTTGGAAGGAAACAATGTGGCAGAAAACGCTGTACAACGAGAAGAGGAGACCGGACCCTGAGGAAGATTGTGGAGAAGGACCGATTCCAGACCTTGGGGAACCTGAGGAAGCAGTGGACTGAGTCTGGTGTGGAAACATCCAGAGCCACCGTGCACAGGCGTGTGCAGGAAATGGGCTACAGGTGCCGCATTCCCCAGGTAAAGCCACTTTTGAGCTACAGAGAAGCAGCACTGGACTGTTGCTAAGTGGTCCCAAGTACTTTTTTCTGATGAAAGCAAATTTTGCATGTCATTCGGAAATCAAGGTGCCAGAGTCTGGAGGAAGACTGGGGAGAAGGAAATGCCAAAATGCCTGAAGTCCAGTGTCAAGTACCCACAGTCAGTGATGGTGTGGGGTGCCATGTCAGCTGCTGGTGTTGGTCCACTGTGTTTCATCAAGGGCAAGGTCAATGCAGCTAGCTATCAGGAGATTTTGGAGCACTTCATGCTTCCATCGGCTGAAATGCTTTATGGAGATGAAGATTTCATTTTTCAGCACGACCTGGCACCTGCTCACAGTGCCAAAACCACTGGTTAATGGTTTACTGACCATGGTATTACTGTGCTCAATTGGCCTGCCAACTCTCCTGACCTGAACCCCATAGAGAATCTGTGGGATATTGTGAAGAGAAAGTTGAGAGACGCAAGACCCAACACTCTGGATGAGCTTAAGGCCGCTATTGAAGCATCCTGAGCCTCCATAACATTTCAGCAGTGTCACAGGCTGATTGCCTCCATGCCACGCCGCATTGAAGCAGTCATTTCTGCCAAAGGATTCCCGACCAAGTATTGAGTGCATAACTGAACATTATTATTTGATGGTTTTTTTGTTTGTTATTAAAAAACACTTTTATTTGATTGGATGGGTGAAATATGCTAATTTATTGAGACAGGTTTTTTGGGTTATCAGGAGTTGTATGCCAAAATCATCAGTATTAAAACAATAAAAGACCTGACAAATTTCAGTTGGTGGATAATGAATCTATAATATATGAAAGTTTAATTGTAATCATTACATTATGGTAAATAATGAAATTTAACACTATATGCTAATTTTTTGAGAAGGACCTGTATACAGTGGGGCAAAAAAGTATTTAGTCAGTTAGCAATAGTGCAAGTTCCACCACTTAAAAAGATGAGAGGCGTCTGTAATTTACATCATAGGTAGACCTCAACTATGGGAGACAAACTGAGAAAAAAAAATCCAGAAAATCACATTGTCTATTTTTTTAACATTTTATTTGCATATTATGGTGGAAAATAAGTATTTGGTCAGAAACAAAATTTCATCTCAATACTTTGTAATATATCCTTTGTTGGCAATGACAGAGGTCAAACGTTTTCTGTAAGTCTTCACAAGGTTGCCACACACTGTTGTTGGTATGTTGGCCCATTCCTCCATGCAGATCTCCTCTAGAGCAGTGATGTTTTTGGCTTTTCGCTTGGCAACACGGACTTTCAACTCCCTCCAAAGGTTTTCAATAGGGTTGAGATCTGGAGACTGGCTAGGCCACTCCAGGACCTTGAAATGCTTCTTACGAAGCCACTCCTTCGTTGCCCTGGCGGTGTGCTTTGGATCATTGTCATGTTGAAAGACCCAGCCACGTTTCATCTTCAATGCCCTTGCTGATGGAAGGAGGTTTGCACTCAAAATCTCACGATACATGGCCCCATTCATTCTTTCATGTACCCGAATCAGTCGTCCTGGCCCCTTTGCAGAGAAACAGCCCCAAAGCATGATGTTTCCACCACCATGCTTTACAGTAGGTATTGTGTTTGATGGATGCAACTCAGTATTCTTTTTCCTCCAAACACGACAAGTTGTGTTTCTACCAAACAGTTCCAGTTTGGTTTCATCAGACCATAGGACATTCTCCCAAAACTCCTCTGGATCATCCAAATGCTCTCTAGCAAACTTCAGACGGGCCTGGACATGTACTGGCTTAAGCAGTGGAACACGTCTGGCACTGCAGGATCTGAGTCCATGGTGGCGTAGTGTGTTACTTATGGTAGGCCTTGTTACATTGGTCCCAGCTCTCTGCAGTTCATTCACTAGGTCCCCCCGCGTGGTTCTGGGATTTTTGCTCACCGTTCTTGTGATCATTCTGACCCCACGGGGTGGGATTTTGCGTGGAGCCCCAGATCGAGGGAGATTATCAGTGGTCTTGTATGTCTTCCATTTTCTAATTATTGCTCCCACTGTTGATTTCTTCACTCCAAGCTGGTTGGCTATTGCAGATTCAGTCTTCCCAGCCTGGTGCAGGGCTACAATTTTGTTTCTGGTGTCCTTTGACAGCTCTTTGGTCTTCACCATAGTGGAGTTTGGAGTCAGACTGTTTGAGGGTGTGCACAGGTGTCTTTTTATACTGATAACAAGTTTAAACAGGTGCCATTACTACAGGTAATGAGTGGAGGAAAGAGTAGACTCTTAAAGAAGAAGTTACAGGTCTGTGAGAGCCAGAAATCTTGATTTTTTGTTTCTGACCAAATACTTATTTTCCACCATAATATGCAAAAAAAATGATAAAAAAACAGACAAAGTGATTTTCTGGATTTTTTTATCTCAGTTTGTCTCCCATAGTTGAGGTCTACCTATGATGTAAATTACAGACGCCTCTCATCTTTTTAAGTGGTGGAACTTGCACTATTGCTGACTGACTAAATACTTTTTTGCCCCACTGTATATATATATATATATATATATATATATATATATATATACACTGCCCAGTACCACTGCTCCTGTCCTGTATACTGGGTATAATTCTCAGTATATGTATTATTCTGTATATATACACTGCACAGTACCACTTCTCCTGTCCCGTATACTGGGTGTTGTTCTCATTATTTGCATTAGTCTGTGTATATACACTGCACAGTACTTCTTCTTCTGTCCTGTATACTGGGTGTAGTTTTCATTATCTGTATTATTCTGTATATATGCTCTTTACAGTGCCACTTCTTCTGTCCTGTATCCTGGGTATAATCAGTATCTGCATTATTTTGCATATATAAACTGCACAGCATCACTTCTGCTGTCCTGCATTCTGGGTGTAATTCTCAATCTGCTATTATTTTGTATGTCTTAGCTTGGTGTGGTATTTGTTTTAGGACATGGAAAATATTAAGGTGTGTTGCAAATGTCCATAAAAATTTTCGATTGTCCTAGTTGTCCAGAAAAAATGGAATAATAGATTGGCAATCTTGAAGTATTACAGTGCCTTGCGAAAGTATTCGGCCCCCTGGAACGTTTCAACCTTTCCCACATATCATACTTCAAACATAAAGATACCAAATATACATTTTTGGTGAAGAATCAACAACAAGTGGAACACAATTGTGAAGTTGAATGAAATTTATTGCTTATTTTAAATTTTTGTGGAAATTGAAAAACTGAAAAGTGGGGCGTGCAATATTATTCGGCCCCTTTAACTTAATACTTTGTTGCGCCACCTTTTGCTGCGATTACAGTTGCAAGTCGCTTGGGGTATGTCTCTATCAGTTTTGTACATCGAGAGACTGAAATTCTTGCCCATTCTTCCTTGGCAAACAGCTCGAGCTCAGTGAGGTTTGATGGAGATAATTTGTGAACAGCAGTTTTCAGCTCTTTCCATATATTCTCGATTGAATTGAGGTCTGGACTTTGACTTGGCCATTCTAACACCTGGATACGTTTATTTGTGAACCATTCCATTGTAGATTTTGCTTTATGTTTGGGATCATTGTCTTGTTGCAAGACAAATCTCCATCCCAGTCTCAGGTCTTTTGTAGACTCCAACAGGATTTCTTCAAACCACCATGGTGGTGGCCAAATCATGATGCTGCCACAACGGTGTTTAACAGTGGCGATGGTGTGCTCAGGGTGATGAGCTGTGTTGCCTTTATGCCAAACATATCATTTGGCATTGTTGCCAAAAGTTCGATTTCGATTTCATCTGACCAGAGCACCTTCTTCCATATGTTTGGTGGGTCTCCCAGGTGGCTTGTTGCAAACTTTAAACAACACTTTTTATGGATATCTTTGATAAATGGCTTTCTTCTTGCCACTCTTCCAGATTTGTGCAGTGTACGACTGATTTTTGTCTTATGGACAGACTGTCCCACCTCAGCTGTAGATCTCTGCAGTTCATCCAGAGTAATCATGGGCCTCTTGGCTGCATCTCGGATCAGTCTTCTCCTTGTTAGAGATGAAGGTTTAGAGGGACGGCTGGGTGTTGGTAGATTTGCAGTGATTTTCAATATGATCGCTTGCACAGTGCTCCTTGGGATGTTTAAAGTTTTGGAAATCATTTTGTATCCAAATCTGGCTTTAAACTTCTCCACAACAGTATCACGGACCTGCCTGTTGTGTTCCTTGGTCTTCATGATGCTCTCTGTGCTTCAAACATAACCCTGAGACTAACACAGAGCAGGTGCATTTATACGGAGACTTGATTACACACAGGTGGATTATATTTATCATCATTAGGCATTTAGGACAACATTGGATCATTCAGAGATCCACAATGAACTTCTGGAGTGAGTTTTCTGCACTGAAAGTAAAGGGACCGAATAATATTGCACTCCCCACTTTTCAGTTTTTGACTTTTCACAAAAATTTAAAATAAGCAATAAATTTCGTTCAACTTCACAATTGTGTTCTACTTGTTGTTGATTCTTCACCAAAAATTTACATTTGGTATCTTTATATTTGAAGCATGATAAAAAGGGAAAAGGTTGAAAAGTTCCAGCAGACCGAATACTTTTGCAAGGCAATGTATATTTTAGCACTCACACAAAGAATTTGGAATGTGGATTTTCTGTATAGCAAAAATGCACTGCTCCAAAAAATAAAGGGAACACTTAAACAACAGAATATAGCTCCAAGTAAATCAAACTTCTGTGAAATCAAACTGTGCACTTAGGAAGCAACACTGTTTGACAATCAATTTCACATGCTGTTGTGCAAATGGAATAGACAACAGATGGAAATTATTGGCAATTATCAAGACACCCTCAATAAAGGAGTAATTCTGGAGGTGGGGACCACAGACCACATCTCAGTACCAATGCTTTCTGGCTGATGCTTTGATCACTTTTGAATGTTGGTTGTGCTTTCACACTCGTGGTAGCATGAGACGGACTCTACAACCCACACAAGTGGCTCAGTTAGTGCAGCTCAACCAGGATGACACATCAATGTGAGCTGTGGCAAGAAGATTTGCTGTGTCTGTCAGCATAGTGTTCAGAAGCTGGAAGCGCTACCAGGAGATAGGCCAGTACACCAGGAAAAGTGGAGGGGGCCGAAGGAGGGCAACAACCCAGCAGAAGGACTGCTACCTCCTTCTTTGTGCAAGAAGGAACAGGAGGAGCACTGCCAGAGCCCTGCAAAATGACCTCCAGCAGGCCACAAATGTGCATGTGTCTGCACAAACAGAAGCCGACTCCATGAGGATTGTCTGCATGCCTGACGTCCACAGATGGGGGTTGTGCTCATAGCCCAACACTGTGCATGACGCTTTGCATTTGCCACAGAACACCAGGATTGGCAAATTTGCCTCTGGCGCCGTGGGCTCTTCACAGATGAAAGCAGGTTCACACTGAGCACACGTGACAGAGTCTGGAGATGCCGTGGAGAGCCATCTGCTGCCTGCGACATCCTTCAGCATGATTGGTTTGGCAGTGGGTCAGTAATGGTATGGGGTGACATTTCTTTGGAGGGCCGCACAGCCCTCCATGTGCTCGCCAGAGGTAGCCTGTCTGCCATTAGGTACTGAGATGAGATCCTCAGACCCCTTGTGAGATCATATGCTGGTGCGGTTGGCCCTGGGTTCCTCCTAATGCAGGACAAAGCCAGACCTCATGTGGCTGGAGTGTGCCAGCAGTTTCTTCAAGTTGAAGGCACTGAAGCTATGGACTGGCCCGCCCGTTCCCCAGACCTGAATCCGATTGAGCACATCTGGGACATCATGTCTCGCTCCATCCACCAACGTCACGTTGCACCACAGACTGTCCAGGAGTTGGTGGATGCTTTAGTCCAGGTCTGGGAGGAGATCCCTCAGGAGACCATCCGCCGCCTCATCAGGAGCATGCCCAGGCATTGTACAATAGGGAGGTCATACAGGCACATGGAGACCACACGCAATACTGAGCATCTTTTCCTTGTCATGAGGCATTTCCACTGAAGTTGGATCAGCCTGTAATTTGATTTTCCACTTTGATTTTGAGTACCATTCCAAATCCAGACCTCCATGGGATATTCATTTTGATTTACATTGATAATTGCTATGTTTTACTGTTCTGAACACATTCCATTATGCAATGAATAAAAATTTGCAAATGGAATATTTAATTCAGAGATATCTAGGATAAGGTATTTTAGTGTTCCCTTTTTTTTCAGCAGTGTATATTGCACAGCTATAGCCTGATGTGTTTGTTGTAAGTAGCTCTTTATAGCATAAGGTAAGTCTACAAATTTCCTAAAGGGAACCTATCAGCAAGTTCACTTTAGTTCTGACTGGCTCTATTTAAGCTGCATCAAAACACTTGCTAATATCTCCAATATTGCTTTATGACCTTTGCACCATAAAATGTTATTGTTTGTACGTAAATCATGCACTTTCTATAAAAACCACAAAATTAGTGTTAAAAAAAAGCTATAGTTTTCTTTGAAGAGCTCACCGTAGGTGCCTGTATTAATAACTGGCCTTTTTGTTTGTTTTTTCTGTAGGGATGAGTAATAGAGTTAATGATTCCTCCTGCACTGTTGATTCTCCATATCTGCTTAAATTGCCTGGTAAGTTTCTATTCATGTGAAATCAAAATTGTGTTAAAGAGGTTTTCCACTGCATCTACATTGATGACCTATCCTTTGGATCTACCCGTCCTCGCAATCTCTGTGCCCCCTTCTATGTCTCCCCGTCTTCTCCTGTCCCCTTGAAGCCCCGTCTCCCCGTGCGTCCCTATCTACTCTGCCCTTGAAGTCCCCTTGTGTCCTCTTGTGCTTGTCTCCCTTGCTCCCTAGTCCCTGTGTGTCCCCTTGTGCCCTTCTCCAATTCCTCCTACTCCCCATGAGTCCCCTTGTGCCTGTCGCCCTTGTCCCCTTGTGCTTGTGTCCCTTGCCTCCATGTGTCCCCTTGAGTCAGTCTCCCTTGCCCACTTGTCCCTGTGTGTCCCCTTGTGTCAGTCTCCCTTGCCCATTAGTCCCCTTGAGCACTTCTCCCCGGCCTCCTAGTCCCCATGTGTCCCCTTGTTACTGTCTTCCTTGCTCCCTGGCCCCTGTCACCCTTTTGCCTGTCTCCCCTAGCCCCCTTGTGTCCTTCTCCCCTGCCCCCTAGTCACTGCTTGTCTGTGTCTTTCTCACTGCCCCTGTATGGAGGAGCTGCATTATACTATGAGCGGGGCTGCATTATTTTCTATGGGGTTACATTATATTGTATGGTGGGGATGCATTATACTTTTGTGGGGTGGCTGCATTATATTCTGTGGAGTGGCCGCATTTTACTCTGTAGAGTGGCTGCATTATACTATATGTGGGCTGCATTATACTGTATCGAGGACTATGGGGAATACATTATACTATATGAAGAACTATGGGGTGCATTATACTATGGGAAGTGAATTGTACGACATGGATGACTATGACAGTGCATTATAGTATATGGAGCACTATGAGGAGTGTATTACACTATATGGAGGACTGAGCAGTGTATTTTAATATATGGAGGACTATGAGGAGTGTATTATACTATATGGAGGACTGAGGAGTGTATTATACTGTATGGACTATGAGGGGTGCATTATACTATATGGAGCACTATGAGCGGTGTATTATACTATATGAAGGACTGAGGAATGTATTATACTATATGGAGGACTGAGGAGTGCATTATACTATATGGAGGACTGAGCAGTGTATTATACTATATGGAGCACTATGAGGAGTGTATTATACTATATGGAGCACTATGATGAGTGTATTTTAATATATGGAGGACTATGAGGAGTGTATTATACTATATTGAGGACTGAGGAGTGAATAATACTATATGGAGGACTATGGGGAGTGTATTATACTATATGGAGGACTATGGGGAGTGTATTATACTATATGGATGACTATGAACTGTACAGTAGATTATAAGTAGGACTATGGGGGTGTGCATTATACTTCTTATATGGATCCCCATGACTTCTATGTAAGCCCCTGATGAGTATAATGGTTTATTTTCTTTTATACATTACATAAAAGCAGTTTGGGGGGCAAATATATACCAGGATGGGGCACAGCATAGTTACGCCACTGAGGTCACACTATACAACTTTGCAATAAAGTGAACCCATAAGAAAAAAATGCACTAAGGGATCCAAACCATAAAACAATCAATTTATTAAAGACATAAATACAAAATCTCATAAATCATAACAACATGCGGGATACCAAGATGGAAAATTCTACAGAATGGAACCACAGGTCAAAGGCAAATTCATGTAATCAATAGTGCCAGCACCCTACCACAAACATAACTAACATATATAGCCACATTTATATTGGTCAGACAAGGTGTATAAGTATACTGATAAATAACATCCAGTGGCCAAAATTGTGAGGGTCAGAAAGGGAAACCATATAATCCAACATAATTACCTTAGACCTGCGTTGCCACTGCCCGTACGCGTGTTTCGGCGCGTGTGCTTTCCTGTGTGTGTGTGTGTTTTCCTGGGTGTATATGTTGTTTTCTCATGTGTGTATGTGTGTTTTCTCTAGTGTGTGAGTGTGCATATGTGCGTGTGTTTTTCCGTCTTTGAGCGTGCATGTGTGTGAGCATGTGAACAGCCCATGATTTCACTTTCAAATATCAAATTTGTAATGTGTATATATATATATATATATATATATATATATATATATATCAGTCCCAGAGTACCCTGAATGGCGGATAGTCATCGGCCCCGGCGTATCCAGCGTAGCAAATAGCGATTGGCCTGGCGTATACCGCGTGGTGAATAGTGGTCGGCTCCTCCGGAACCAGCGTGGTGTATAGTTGTCAGCCCCGGCGTATCCCTTGTGACATAAACGGCATAATTAAAGTGCCCCTGTCAGCAGGATTATGCACAGTAAAGTACAGTGTCAGCTCGGCGCTGTTATACTGATTACAATGATACCTGGTGATGAAATCTGTCTTGTGGTTGTTGTCTGATGTTTATTTTCAGTTTTGTGTTAATGACATGCTCATACTCCGGGGCGGCCTGTGGGGTGTCTTCTTGTGGTGCTCTGATTTGATATTCATAATGCAGACTGCTGATAGGTCACTGCTCCCTCACTGATCTGCCCTCTAGTTTACATAATGAATATTTTATATACGGTAAATAAAAATCCACTGATCGGGGTGGGACATGTTATAGTATGTATGCTGGTGGGATTTGGGTGGCAAGGCTGCTTTTTTGTCTCAGTCCGGCCTTGGACAGAGCGAGCGAGCGGCTGCAGAGCAGAATCCTGCACTGGACTGAGAACTGTGACCCGGGCAGCAGAACACCACTGATAAGACCATCTGTCTCCCTATCTCTCCGTGTGTGTATACACACACACACTCACTCTCACTCTCACTCACTCACTCACTCACTCACACTCTTTATGAGCTTGCGTGCACATATGAATATGTGTGTGTGGTACTGTTCAGACACTGTAGGTTTTGCTGAGGCACATTATGATGGTATTAGTAAAGCATTGTTCGTTGGTTAGTGAGGCAGCAGTGTCCTGTTCTGTTGAGAAACTGTGTGGTGGACAAGGTGTTAAGGAGGTACTCTATGGTTGTGTTATGGAGGTAATGTATGGTGCTGTAATTGAGGTATTATATGGTGGTGTTATGGACTGTATGGTGCTGTTATGGAGGTAGTGCATAGTACTGTTATGGAGGGACTGTTTGGTGTTTTGAAGGTACTGTATGGTGGTGTTATGAAGGCACTGTATGGTGGTGTTACGGAGGTATTCTATGGTGGAGTTATAGAGGTTTTGTATGGTGCCGTTATGGAGGTACAGCGGACAGCAGGAATGGTGAGCACTGCAGTGATCCACATATGAGCTGAAGATTACATGGCCTGACAAGGGGAGAGGAGGGAAGGGAGTACTGGGCAAAGTGTGTTACTGCTAGCGCAGATACAAGGACTGTGGTGTGTCATTAACCCCTTCATGACCTTGGGATTTTCTGTTTTTTCCGTGTTCGTTTTTCGCTCCCCTCCTTCCCAGAGCCATAACTTTTTTATTTTTCCGTCAATTTGGCCATGTGAGGGATTATTTTTTGTGGGACGAGTTGTACTTTTGAACAACATCATTGGTTTTACCATGTCGTGTACTAGAAAACGGGAAAAAAAATTCCAAGTGCAGTGAAATTGCAAAAAAAGTGCAGTCCCGCACTTGTTTTTTGTTTGGCTTTTTTTCTAGGTTCACTAAATGCTAAGGGTATGTGCACACGTCAGGATTTCTTGCAGAAATTTTCCTGACAAAATCCGGACATTTCTGCCAGAAATCCGCGTGCGTTTTTACCGCGATTTTACCGTGATTTTGACGCGTTTTTTATGCGTTTTTGGTGCGTTTTTTGTGCGTTTTTTCCCAAATGCATAGAATTGCAGGAAAAATGCAGAAAATCCGCAAAAATAATGAACACGCGCGGAAAAAAACGCATCCATGTGCACAAAACATGCAGAATGCATTCTAAATGATAGAATGCATATTGTATGCGTTTTTAATGAGTTTTTATAGCGTTTTTAGCGCGAAAAAACCTGAACGTGTGCACATGGCCTTTAACTAACCTGCCATTATGATTCTCCAGGTCAGTACGAGTTCAAAGACAACAAACATGACTAGGTTATTTTTTATTTAAGTGGTGAAAAAAAATTCCAAACTTTGCTAAGTAGTGTCTCCATTTTTCATGATCTGGGGTCTGTTGAGGGCTTATTTTTTGCGTTTCGAGCTGGCATTTTTAATGATACCATTTTGGTGCAGATACATTCTTTTGATCGCCCGTTATTGCATTTTCATGCAATGTCGCGGCGACCAAAAAAACGTATTTCTGGCATTTCAAATTTTTTTCTCGCTACGCTGTTTAGCGATCAGGTTAATGCTTTTTTTTATTGATAGATCGGGTGATTCTGAACGCGGCAATACCAAATATGTGTAAGTTTGATTTTTTTTTATTGATTTATTTTGACTGGGGCGAAAGGGGGGTGATTTAAACTTTTATATTTTTTTTATTTTTTTCACATTTTTTTTTTACTTTTTTTAAACTTTTGCAATGCTTCAATAGCCTGGGAGGCTAGAAGCAGGCACAGCACGATCACCTCTGCTACATAGCAGCGATCTGCTGTTCGCTGCTATGTAGCAGAATTGCAGGTGTGCTGTGAGCGCCGACCACAGGGTGGCGCTCACAGCTGCTGGGGATCAGTAACCATAGAGGTCTCAAGGGCCTCTATGGTTACAATGTACAAGCATCGCCAACCTCTGATCATGTGACGGGGGTCGGCGATGCGATCATTTCCGGAAGCGGTAGTTAAATGCCGCTGTCTGCGTTTGACAGCGGCATTTAACTAGTTAATAGGTGCGGGCAGATCACGATTCTGCCCACGCCTATTACGGGCACATGTCAGCTGTTCAAAACAGCTGACATGTCCCGGCTTTGATGCGGGCTCACCGCCGGAGCCCGGATCAAAGCGTGGCTTCTGACCTCGGATGTACTATCCCGTCCGAGGTCAGAAAGGGGTTAAACAGTGGGGCTGTGCATATGTGTGTCATTATACAGTGGGGCTGTGCATGTGTGTGTGTCATTCTATGTGACTGCAGACTTGTGAATCCTCACATTGCTTGCAGTGCTGTGGTTATTCGGCGGGTTTGTGACTGCAAGTTTGTGATTTGCATACATGTGGTCACATGCCGACTAGACTTGCATGGCCTAATGCAACTGTATTGAACAAAGCCAGAAGTACTCTAGTCGGAATGTGGCTTGGAACATATAGATCACATACTTGCGGTCACAAGACCACCTGTTCCTGATGTCGGCACCAGAGAATCTTCACAGCGCACAGTGCGCACGATATGAGGATTCACACATAGTGACTGTAGACATGTAGCATAAAATCTGAGAACCCCTTTAAGGATGGACCGCTACTAATGGGCCACTGCTGTGTGCTTGCCCCCCAGGCTAAAATTTGCCAGCCAGCCCCTGCTTGTGAGTGGACCAATCCGGACTCGCTTGAGGACCTGAGCACCTGACTGCCAACCACCAATGATTGGTCGTCTCACTGGCATGCTCAGAAGGGCAAATCCTGGACTTAGTCCCAGGAACATCTGCTCACCACAGTCTAATTCTGGTTGCTATAGCTGAACCTGAAGAGGCAGCAGCAACCAAGCGCACAGCTTGAGTCTGAGCAAGATGCTAAGACCGACGTCTCTGCTAAGCCGAGACCGAATGGGAGACCGCAGGAGAAGACATGACTTTGCATTCCTCTTGTGCAGCAGGAGAATCCCGACGCCTAACACGCTAACCCGTAACTACACTGCCATAACCTTTACCAATGCTGACCTGCCACTGCCACTGACTGTCCCTATTCTTGTCCCTAACATATACAGTCATAAACACATGTACATCAGTTCACATCAAGACATTGTCAGCTATAATAAACACATAACATGTACCCGGCTTTATTAGGTAGGTACCAGCAGGAATGCAGGGCCCAAACCAGCCGCCTGCAAATCCCTATACATATTGATGAGCTATCCTAAGGATAATCCAAGAAAATGAAAAAACAGTAGTGCACTCACCGGTCTCTTGTGCGATAGTCCTTTATTCAGAACATGGGCAGGCACACTTGGGGAGAACTTGGACAAAAGACGACAGCCGTTTCGCGCTGCCGCGCTTCTACGGGTCGTGGCAGCGTGAAACGGCCGTCGTCTTTTGTCCACATTCTCCCCAAATGTGCCTGCACATGTTCTGAATAAAGGACTATCGCACAAGAGACTGGTGAGTGCACTACTGTTTTTTCTTTTTCTTGGATTAGCATACTCGTCTTTTTAAATGCACCCAGCGTCTATAAATGGCAAATATGGCACAGCAGCGGCATTCAGCAGCACTTTGTATCTGAGGAAGTGGTGATACATAGGCACAACAGTGCTGTGGACGCTATCTATTTTCTACAGTTATCCTAAGGATAAGTCATCAATGTAAAAGTAGTGGACAACCCCTTTAAGTATTATACAAGATGCAGCTAAAAGCAAGACTTATGAGATTGATAATACTGTATTTATACACTTGTCATCCAATTATTGTGCAAATATTCTCTTCAGAGAGGAAGATGACTTAAACTTTAGTGCCAAATATTGGATTGCAATCCTAAAAATCAATATTGATCATTTAAAGGGAATCTGTCACCAGGTTTTTGCTACCCTGAGAGCAGCATGATGTAGGCTCAGTGACCCTGATTCCATCAATGTGTCACCTAGTTTACTGGGTGCAGCAGTTGTGATAAAATCCCTGAATGCTGAAGCCTGTATATTCCTGCTCACACAACTGATTGGCAGATTTCTATATACACTGTATATTGACAGAAAGCTGCTGATCAGTGATGGGGCTGGGTTATAAAGAGCAGGTTGACTAGGTGGCACGAGACAACTAGTCCTTTAGTGATAAACTTCTGCTGATAAAACAGATATTATTCAAGCAACACAAAGCCCAATAAGTGATATATCCCTGGAACCATGGTCTCAATTTCTATATAATGCTTTTTTTCAGATAATATAACAAAAACTTTCTGACAGATGCCATTTAAACAGTATCTATAATGCACTGGTTGCTAAAATCCAGCTGAGTTAGTTGAGTGTGACTTTGTTGAAACTTTGAAACTTTGTATTTGTAAGATATCACATTTAAATTGTAATACAACAGTTAATTTGTTGGATATATAACATGTAAGACCTTAAATTAAAGGGCATGTCCTAAAGTCTGAATATGACGTAATTATGAGTATCAATTTGCAATATTATCAACTTCCTAGAGAACAGTCAATGTAATACATTGATGTGTATCCATGTGACCAGTGCCAGGCTGACGTTTCATGCTTTTTATGATCAATGGACATGCAGAACATTTCATCAGTAAGGTGTAATGGTCTATTTCTGGATTACAAATAGAATTTGGTGTCAAGTGAGACTTAAAAATGATCTCCCAATGGGGTTTTGAGGGACTGCTGTATTATGCGCCCAAGTTCACTGACATTTGTTTGTTTTCCAGTGCTGAAACCACAGCTCAGGTACTTTAAGAGACCCACTTATTGTACCACAACTCGCCTGCCAAGCTTCCACAAGAAAGCAGATGAAAATGTGGCAAAATTCAGACCAGTCGACCAAAGAGGAAGAATGAAGAAAATCCAACATATTTCTCATAATTGGAACAAAAAATTATAAACGATAGTTCAAATCCATATTGGTTTAGTTAATATTATGGACTTGCTTTCCTCAGCAATAGAATTTCAGAACAAAAAATAAAATGCTGGAATTTGCAACATAACACTCCAACTATAGCAGTCTAATATGCAGCATTTCTAAAGAACGCTCAGCATATATTCATTAATGGCAGTGTAAAATGTTGGAATCCCTTATTAGCCCGGTTCACTATGTAATTTCGCCGGAATTTTCTGGAGAGTTTCAAATATGTACATTTTTGGAAAGGCTATGGTATAAGCAATAAGAAAAACAATGTTTCCATTTGCCCCGAGTCCTAAGTGGCCGCCATCTTGGATTTTACAAAATGGCTGATTTACATCGATTTTTGTTAATATCTCAGCTTGTAAGTAACGTAAAACTTAAATTTTGACAGCTAAACATACATTTTGAGTACTAAGAAATGCAGTGGTATCCAAATAAATACTCTATATACGACTACAAATTGTATCGGTTTATATTTGAACAAATTTTCGAACTCGAAAAGCAGAGAGTTAATGTTTTTAACTTTTGAACAACCAGAGTGTCTTTACATATCGCCACCATCACTGTCATCATCAGTTTCATATTTGGTCTGAGTGTCCTCGTCATTCATACACTCGCTGTCACACTGACAAAGATCGGTACAGGATAAGTTATTTTTTCGGCACGAACACCTTGAAGAAGAACAGTCATGTTTGCATTGACAACTAATCATCTCGATTATTGCTTTTGGAGCTGGAAGAACATCTGTCATGGTTGGTTTCAACTGTCCATCCAACCCTTTGTGATAGCCATTCTTCTCGGGATCCAGCTGAGAATCCTGCAAAGCAATGTTAGCTTGTCCCCACACTCTGGCTTGGATATGGACTCTGAGGACATGTTGTTTTAGAGCTCCGAGTGTAGGAGGTAACCTGTCACTTTCTGCCATATGCTTGCAAAATAGATGCCATCGCAGTTCGGGAATATTCTTAATAAAAATGCCTTTTGGAGAGTAAGCAAAACATACGAAGGTAGCAAGAGTTGACAACATAGTTTTGCTCACTTCTTTTTCAGTCGAAAGCTTTTGATTTGAATTCATACATGATGTTCTGACTCATAGTGAGTGCTGCTCGGTCAACAATTTTGGTCCTTCTTTGAGTTTCAAGGCTGTCAATCGGCCCTGTTATGATCCAATGGATAGCGGAATATAATTCTGCTGGAACGTCGTTTATGTCACTAGTGACCGTTATGGTGTTTTTATCATTGACTTCCGTTGTAAAATTAGCAATGCTTTTCCTAATTAACTGTGCTGCTTTGTAGATTGTCTGCATGTTGTCTGCATCATCACTACGACATTCCATTGCAGAATTAACCATGATTTCCTCACAGGCTTCGGGTGAATAAAGAACTGCTGATTCCCTTCTGTTTTTTGAAAGACAGGATTTCAGATGTGGCAAGGCATTCATTATAATTTCTTTGAGCCACTTTCTAGTGAATGTAGGTTTGTGATTTTCCACGCCTTCTATACCAAGCATATTCAAATAAGTGGTTTCGATATCTTGTATAGATAGATATGATTGGTTCTGTGTTTGAATATCCACTAGGTTTATCAACTCTAGCAGACTTGCACGTTGTAATAAGGGTTCTTTGTGGTCTGTTCTGTTGGTACTACGTTCTCGTTGTCCATGAAAAACATGCTTTGTCCAACAGCTTTTGTGGTACCGGACGTCAATAGAATGTGCATCCCCTGGTGCAATGCATGTGTTCAGTCTTGTTTTCAGTGTTAAATTATCTGATGTTTCAATAGCTTGTTTCAACGATTTCCCTGCGTTGACTGTCCTCACATTATAAAGCTTCTCATTCTCATCGTTCTGACAAAAGAAACATTTTTCCTTATCCAGTGGCCATGTATGTGACCTCGTGAATGGTGATGAAGAGTCAGATGTTAATGAACCTGATTCGTCCATTTCAGCACGTCCTCTTTTTAATCCTCGTTTCTTGGTAATGTGGCTACCAGTAGCTAATGCATGTGCATAACGGTCCCGGGCTCGTTGTATTTGGTCGTTGTTAATTGCATTTGTGTAACAACTTCGATGGTAGACTGCCTGATGTGTAGCGATTGTGTCTTTCCTGTTGCTAATCCGTCGATGGATATCAACATAGTTGCCATCTTGTAAACTTGCCCTCTCTGCTACTATGTCCAAAACGCGCTGGTAAGACTGTATCCGAGGATTTTGCACCAACTTCTCATTGCCATTGGAAGACTGACAGAGCATACATAGTGTTAGGAGTCGAGTTTCCTCTGCTGCACAGGGGGAATCTCGATCCGTCTCCGCTGCGGTCTCCCATTCCCCTCCAGCCGCAGTGGAGTCTGCTCAGCAGGGACGTCGATCCCAGCGTCTCGCTCAGTCTGACTCTGTGAGAAGAGTTATTGCTGCTTCTCCAGCTTCTGCCTTTGAAGCCTATTCTGGTCAGCAGCGAGCGGACTTCTCTGGGACTAAGTCCTTATCTGCACACACTGAGCATGCCCAGGGCAAGATCTCCCGTTGGAGATCGAGGGTCATGTGCTCAGGCTCTGCGGCACATTCCATTGGTCCTCTTGGCAGGTCCTAGAAGGGCAAAAGTTCTGTAGCCATTTCCTGTGCTGCAGCTATATAAACTGCGCATGACCGCACGGCCATGCGCTAGTATTGTCTTACAATTGATATGTGTGTATGTGTGAGTGCAAGTCGTTCTTGGTTACCCCTTCCCTATTGAATGTCTGTTCGCGGAAGGTGTACGGTTGCTATCTAGCGCCCGACTTAGCCTACTACACTAAACACACATCACAGCGTCCTGTAGCTGTGCCTGCCAGTACGGCGCCGTGCGCCTGCCTTGCGCTTTCCATACCCAAGTCTGGGTGGTTAGTGGCGTCCGTTAGTGCGGCATCGCTCGCGCACTTGTGCGCTTATATTTCTGAAGGTTCTCTACACACCCAGTTGCGGTGTTGTGCCAGCAAGGGCCTAATCGGGCTTCAATCCCTTCTGGGGTTAAGTCCGCTGGCCACTTGCTCGCTCTCTAGTGCGGTATTGCGGTCCTGTGAATTAACAGGATCGCTTTCCTCACGCTGGGTGAGGTTTAACCCACGCGTGTTTACTTTTGTGTACCGCTATAGAGTCTGCAAATTGCTAGCAGCAGGTTCTCACCTGCACGGTGGACCCCGGACTGCGAACGCATCTTCGTCACCTGTCTTGGTGCGTTCCGCCAGTCCTAACATAATACTAGCGCCAGGGTCTGGCTAGTAAATGGCAGACGGTCAGCGTCTACAGCAGTACATCCAGCAGCTGGAGGGTAGGTTGGCGGCTCTCGAGCGCACAACCTCAGCTGTGGACGTTACTGCTGTCGCTGTTCAGGCTGCAAGTGCAGCTGCAGCCAGTTTGTCCGCTGCCACCCCTGCTCCGACCTTATCCCGTCTCCCGCTTCCAGACAAGTTTGCTGGTGACAGTAAGCCATGTCGGGGATTCGTGAGCCAGTGCTCCATACATCTCGAGCTGCTGGCTGCACGTTTTCCTACGGAACGGGCGAAAGTGGGATTCATTATATCTCTCTTGTCGGGCAGGGCGTTGGAGTGGGCAACGCCGCTTTGGGAACGTGGTGATCGTGTGGTGCAGAGTGCTCCTATCTTCCTGGACGCTCTGAGGCAGGTCTTTCTGGGACCTCGTGTCACCCACGATACCGCGCTCCAATTGTTGGCAATTACTCAGGCTTCGTCCATGGTCAGCCAGTTTGCCATCCTATTCCGGACTCTAGCTTCTGAGCTGGAATGGCCGGATAAAGTCCTTATTCCGGTGTTCTGGAAAGGACTGGCAGATCATGTGAAGGACGCCTTGGCCACCAGGGAGATTCCCGCCACACTGGAGGAGCTTATTACTATAGCTACCCGCATCGATCTCCGTTTTAACGAGCGGAGGTTGGAGCGGACCCAGTGTAGGCAGAGGTTTCGGCTGGCTCCCATCTTTGCCAAACCTCTAGAATCTCCTGTTATGGCGTCCGACTCCCATGAGGCCATGGAGGTTTCTCGAGCGGGATCTAGGTCTCAGACCGCTCGAGTACCTGTGCTATGTAAAAATTGCCAGCAACCGGGACATTTCGCTAATAAATGTCCACGGCGGTCGGGAAAACGATCGCGTCTAGTGTCCATTGGAGGAGGTTCACTGGACACCGCGGCATTTTCCTCAAAATTGTCCTTTAAAGGGACAATCCTGTTAGGCACATCCACTCTTACAGTAGAGCTTTGTGTGGATTCAGGAGCAGAGGGAAATTTTATGTCTTCTGCTTTTGCTCAGCGCCACGCAATACCTCTGGCTATGCTAGCCAAACCAGTAACCGTGAGAGTGGTGAATGGGTCGACACTTCCATTACAGATCACACATCAGACTGTCCCTTTCACGTTAGCCATGTCCCCATCCCACCAGGAGACTATTTCCCTTCTTGTCCTTCCCGAGGGAATGGATGAGATTCTGCTGGGAATGCCCTGGCTTCGTTTCCACTCCCCACATATTGAGTGGACCTCTGGGAGGATATTGGGTTGGAGTGAATCCTGTAAGGGCAGATGTGTGAAAGAGTGCGTTCAGGTTTCCACCACTGAGATACCCGCAGATCTCTCTACTCTCCCCAAACACTATTGGTCTTATGCAGACGTCTTTTCCAAAAAAGCCGCGGAGACCCTTCCGCCTCACCGTCCCTATGACTGTCCTATAGATCTCTTGCCTGGAGCAGAACCTCCTCGGGGACGTGTCTATCCCCTCTCTCTCCCGGAAACGGAGGCTATGTCCCAATACATCCAGGAGAATTTGGCAAGAGGATTTATTAGGAAGTCAGTGTCACCAGCTGGGGCAGGGTTCTTCTTCGTACAGAAGAAGAATGGAGAGTTGCGTCCTTGCATAGACTACAGGGGTCTTAACGCCATCACCGTTAAAAATAAGTACCCGCTGCCCCTGATTTCTGAGCTTTTTGATAGGCTACGGGGAGCTAAGGTATTTACCAAATTAGACCTGCGGGGAGCTTATAACCTGATTCGCATTCGTGAGGGGGACGAATGGAAGACGGCGTTTAACACCAGAGATGGGCATTATGAGTATCTGGTGATGCCCTTCGGGCTCTGTAATGCCCCAGCCGTTTTCCAAGACTTTGTCAACGACATCTTCCGGGATATGCTTTCCACCTCGGTCGTAGTCTATCTGGATGATATTCTCATCTTCTCTCCAGATATTGACTCCCACCGGAGAGATGTTGGCAGAGTCTTCGACCTCTTACGGGCAAACTCTCTTTACGCAAAGTTGGAGAAGTGTGTGTTTGAGCAGGAGTCTTTACCTTTCTTGGGCTATATCATCTCTGCCCAAGGATTGGCTATGGATCCTGCCAAACTACAGGCTGTGATGGACTGGCAAGAACCCCATTCACTTAAAGCGGTGCAGCGCTTTATGGGGTTCATTAATTATTACCGCCAGTTCATCCCCCATTTCTCAACTTTGGTAGCTCCCTTGGTAGCCCTCACCAAGAAGGGAGCAAATCCCAAAGTGTGGTCTGAAGAGGTCTCCAGGGCCTTTTCTTCTACTAAGTCTCATTTTGCTAGCGCTCCCATCCTACATCGTCCCGATGTCGATAAGCCGTTTATAATGGAGGTGGATGCCTCTTCCGTTGGTGCTGGAGCAGTCCTCTTCCAGAAGGATGCTCAAGGTCGGAAGCATCCGTGCTTTTTCTTCTCCAAGACCTTCACACCAGCGGAGAGGAATTATTCCATCGGGGACAGGGAGTTGCTAGCGATGAAATTGGCTTTCTCTGAGTGGAGACATCTCTTGGAGGGGGCTCGTTTTCCCTTTCAAGTATTTACAGACCATAAAAATTTGCTATATTTGCAAACAGCCCAGAGGCTAAATTCTCGCCAGGCCAGATGGTCCTTATTTTTCTCCCGATTCCACTTCACCCTCCATTATGTCGCTGGGGAGAAGAACATTCGAGCTGATGCTCTTTCTCGCTCTGTTGTGTCATCTGAGGAGGAGGAAGGAGAGCCTCGGCTTATTGTTCCTTCTGAGAGCTTGAGAACCGTGGCTCCGGTGTCGCTTGAGTCTGTGCCTCCAGGCAAGACTTTTGTGCCCATAAATTTGCGACCGGAGGTTCTCTCTTGGGCTCATTCCTCCAGGGTGGGTGGACACTTTGGGACTAAAAGGACATCTGAGCTGCTGGCGAGGACGTACTGGTGGCCGCATATGCTGCGAGATGTCAGGGATTACGTTCTGGCGTGTGTCTCATGCGCCAAAAATAAGTCTCCTCGACAACGGCCGTCTGGGTTACTCTATCCCTTGCCGGTGGCAGACAGGCCCTGGGAGATGGTCGGGATGGACTTTGTAGTGGGTTTGCCCAAGTCTCGCGGCTGTACCGTCATTTGGGTAATTACCGATCATTTCTCGAAAATGGTGCACTTGGTGCCGCTCCCACGGTTACCTTCTGCACGGGCCTTGGCAGCGTTGTTCATAAGACACATCTTCCGCCTACACGGCATGCCAGACAAAATTGTCAGTGACCGGGGTCCCCAGTTTGCGTCTCGGTTCTGGAGAGAGCTTTGTCGTCTTCTCAGCATTGAGTTAAATCTCTCTTCCGCATATCATCCCGAGACGAATGGGTTGGTAGAGAGGGCCAATCAGACTCTGGTCACATATCTGCGACATTTTGTTTCTGCCAGGCAGGATGACTGGGCATCTTTATTACCATGGGCAGAGTTCGCCCTTAATAACGCTGTAGCCGATTCCACCGGTCAGACTCCTTTCCTCCTTAATTACGGCCAGCATCCGCGGGTTCCTGTGCCTATGCCCGTGTCCTCTGCTGACTCCAGGGTGGCAGACTGGGCAGTGGAGGCACGGGACATTTGGGACCGCACTCAGGATGCCATTCGGGCCTCGAAGGAGAGAATGCGGTCCTCCGCCGATGCACATCGGCGCCCTGCCCCGGCCTTTGCTCCTGGCGACTTGGTGTGGCTCTCCGCCCGTAACATCAGGCTGCGAGTTGAGTCCACTAAGTTTGCTCCTCGCTACTTGGGCCCATTCAAGGTCCTCGAGCAGGTTAATCCCGTGGTCTACCGCCTGGCTCTTCCTCCACGCTTGGGTATCACCGACACCTTTCATGTGTCCCTCTTGAAACCCGTATACATGTCCCGGTTTTCCGAGTCATCTGCCGGGACATCGGGTTCGTCTACGGACGATTACGAGGTGAACGCTATTTTGGGGTGCAAGGTGGTACGCGGCAAAAAGTTTTATTTGGTGGATTGGAAGGGTTATGGTCCAGAGGACAGGTCTTGGGAGCCTGCTGAAAACATTCGGGCCCCACAGCTCATTGCTGCCTTCGAGCGTAGCGAGGCCCAAGGAGGGGGGGGCCCTAGGAGGGGGGGTAATGTTAGGAGTCGAGTTTCCTCTGCTGCACAGGGGGAATCTCGATCCGTCTCCGCTGCGGTCTCCCATTCCCCTCCAGCCGCAGTGGAGTCTGCTCAGCAGGGACGTCGATCCCAGCGTCTCGCTCAGTCTGACTCTGTGAGAAGAGTTATTGCTGCTTCTCCAGCTTCTGCCTTTGAAGCCTATTCTGGTCAGCAGCGAGCGGACTTCTCTGGGACTAAGTCCTTATCTGCACACACTGAGCATGCCCAGGGCAAGATCTCCCGTTGGAGATCGAGGGTCATGTGCTCAGGCTCTGCGGCACATTCCATTGGTCCTCTTGGCAGGTCCTAGAAGGGCAAAAGTTCTGTAGCCATTTCCTGTGCTGCAGCTATATAAACTGCGCATGACCGCACGGCCATGCGCTAGTATTGTCTTACAATTGATATGTGTGTATGTGTGAGTGCAAGTCGTTCTTGGTTACCCCTTCCCTATTGAATGTCTGTTCGCGGAAGGTGTACGGTTGCTATCTAGCGCCCGACTTAGCCTACTACACTAAACACACATCACAGCGTCCTGTAGCTGTGCCTGCCAGTACGGCGCCGTGCGCCTGCCTTGCGCTTTCCATACCCAAGTCTGGGTGGTTAGTGGCGTCCGTTAGTGCGGCATCGCTCGCGCACTTGTGCGCTTATATTTCTGAAGGTTCTCTACACACCCAGTTGCGGTGTTGTGCCAGCAAGGGCCTAATCGGGCTTCAATCCCTTCTGGGGTTAAGTCCGCTGGCCACTTGCTCGCTCTCTAGTGCGGTATTGCGGTCCTGTGAATTAACAGGATCGCTTTCCTCACGCTGGGTGAGGTTTAACCCACGCGTGTTTACTTTTGTGTACCGCTATAGAGTCTGCAAATTGCTAGCAGCAGGTTCTCACCTGCACGGTGGACCCCGGACTGCGAACGCATCTTCGTCACCTGTCTTGGTGCGTTCCGCCAGTCCTAACACATAGCTTCCAGTTGATAGGTGCCTCACCTTCACAAGTGACTTCAGTAGCTTGTGGTTTGTCTGTCATGTTCAACTCCTGTAATAAAAGAAAAAAAAAACATGTGATTCCTGTCATTATGTATTATTATGTCAATACTAATTAATTATAAAAAACTGCTGTAGTAAATATCTAAAACACATCTGCAACTAGTAATATTGCATTTCTTAGCCCTAAAATGTATGTTTAGCTGTCAAATTTTATTTTTATGTTATTTATAAGCTGAGATATTAACGAAAATTGGTTTTACGTCAGCCATTTTGTAAAATCCAATATGGCGGTCACGTGGGACTCGGGGCAAATGGAAACATTGTTTTTCGTATTGCTTATACTATAACCTTTCCAAAAATGTATAGTTTTCAGACTCTCCAAAAAAATCCGGCGAAGGCCTAAATCAATACATAGTGAACCGGACTATATGTTCAGTTGATGCAGTGACGTATATACCTTATTATGAGACATAGGGCCGTGATATATTATTATTATTTATTGATATATGATATATGGCATCTTATCCACAGACAGCAGGTTACATAGCAAGAGAAGCTGAACAGATTTACAAAGTTGTAATCAAAATGATCTAACCTCCATTGCAAGTTAGGTTTTATTATCCAAATTTACAAACTTTTTGCAATCAACCAATGAAACGAGCAATTTGAAAACCTTAACACGACTAAAATAAGTGTTTTTTCCAAATCCTACACAAAATGCCATTTTTAATGACTGCTGCGTTCTCAGAATGATTTATCTTCCTGGATAGAATCACTCATAAGAGCATACATTAACAAAGTTGTAGCAAACATACCTGAAGTTATAATCTTCATTGCTTCATTAGCTGTTCTTGACATAAAGCATTTCCAATATCTGGACTGGCTACAGGTTAATTGACTGTGACTTTCCATTACATGTTAGAAATATGGCAAAGTCAAGAGAGTGGTCCAAAAAAATCATACAGAAGATGCTGTTCAAAATGAATGGTACACTGGCTAAAATATCTAGACATCCCGAAACAGTGAGCTATCACCAGGTGCCACCATATTTCAGAAGAGGTAATTGTTCGAAAATCCTCACGTGACTGCAAAGACCTGCAGTAAATTTGATGGAGCAGCCAGTGTAGGTTTCAGTTTGCACAGTAAAGTCCACACTTAGGCTGAAGATATCTCCATAGCTCTACTCCAACACTTATGACTCTATTGACTTAAAAGCAGAAGAAAAGTCAGCTCTAGTATACTCAAAATAATGTAAGTAAGCTGCAGATATTTAGGAATTCTGTTCTGTGCAGCAAATGTTTTGGACTTATAGATTGATGGTATAACTGGAGGAAGAAGATAGGATGTGCTAAAGGATATACCGCTTGCAGTCAAGCTTGGCAGTTGCTCTAGGGCGGCATTACTTCATCAGGCCTTTGAAACCTGCAATATGTGGATGGCAAGATATTTACAATCAAGTTTCAAGAAAGACTGGGAGAAAACATCATGCCCTCTGAGGAAGCTGAAGCTTGGGCATCATTGAACCTTCCAACAAGACAATGATACAAAGCATAGTTCAAAGTCCACCAAGACTTGTCATCAGAAGTACTTGACTGGCTGTCGCAGGACTTGAACCCTATAAACAATATTTAGTGTAGCTTGAAGTAGGCAGTTGCAGTAGTAAAACCGAAGAATATTAGTGAACCGGCGGCTGATGCCTAAGGGGAATAGACTAAAATTCTTTGAGAATGATGACAGAAGATAGTATTTGCTATGCATTATGCTTGCAGCAGGCCATAAAGCTCTAATAGGCTTTACTAAGTACTAAAGATGCTTGTCATGAAGGTGGTAAATAATTCTGGAGCTGCAATAATCATTAAAGGGAATCTGTCAGCAGGTTTTTGCAATGTTATCTGAAGAGAACATGAGGTAGGGTGTCAGGGTGTGTCATTTATCAAGCTGTGTGCTGTTGTTTACTTACAGTACAGACCAAAAGTTTGGACACACCTTCTCATTTAAAGATTTTTCTGTATTTTCATGACTATGAAAATTGTAAATTCACACTGAAGGCATCAAAACTATGAATTAACACATGTGGAATTATATACTTAACAAAGAAGTGTGAAACAACTGAAAATATGTCTTATATTCTATGTTCTTCAAAGTAGCCACCTTTTGCTTTGATGTCTGCTTTGCACACTCTTGGCATTCTCTTGATGAGCTTCAAGAGGTGGTCATCGGAAATGGTTTTCACTTCACAGGTGTGCCCTGTCAGGTTTAATAAGTGGGATTTCTTGCCTTATAAATGGGGTTGGGACCATCAGTTGTGTTGTGCAGAAGTCTGGTGGATACACAGCTGATAGTCCTACCGAACAGACTGTTAGAATTTGTATTATGGCAAGAAAAAAGCAGCTAAGTAAAGAAAAAGTAGTGGTTATCATTACTTTAAGTAATGAAGGTCAGTCAGTCCGAAAAATTGGTAAAACTTTGAAAGTGTCCCCAAGTGCAATGGCAAAAACCATCAGGCGCTACAAAGAAACTGGCTCACATGAGGACCGCCCCAGGAAAGGAAGACCAAGAGTCACCTCTGCTTCTGAGGATAAGTTTATCCGAGTCACCAGCCTCAGAAATCGCAGGTTAACAGCAGCTCAGATTAGAGACTAGGTCAATGCCACACAGAGTTCTAGCAGCAGACACATCTCTACAACAACTGTTAAGCAGAGACTTTGTGCAGCAGGCCTTCATGGTATAATAGCTGCTAGGAAACCACTGCTAAGGACCGGCAACAAGCAGAAGAGACTTGTTTGGGCTAAAGAACACAAGGAATGGACATTAGACCAGTGGAAATCTGTGCTTTGGTCTGATGAGTCCAAATTTGAGAACTATGGTTCCAACCACCATGTCTTTGTGCGACGCAGAAAAGGTGAACGGATGGACTCTACATGCCTGGTTCCCACCGTGAAGCATGGAGGAGGAGGTGTTATGGTGTTGGGTGCTTTGCTAGTGACACTGTTGGGGATTTATTCAAAAGTGAAGGCAAACTGAACCAGCATGGCTACCACAGCATCTTGCAGCGGCATGCTATTCCATCCAGTTTGCGTTTAGTTGGACCATCCTTTATTTTTCAACAGGACCATGACCCCAAACACACCTCCAGGCTGTGTAAGGGCTATTTGACCAAGAAGGAGAGTGATGGGGTGCTACGCCAGATAACCTGGCACCACAGTCACCAGACCTGAACCCAATTGAGATGGTTTGGGATGATCTGGACCGCAGAGTGAAGGCTAAAGGGCCAACAAGTGCTAAGCATCTCTGAGAACTCCTTCAAGATTGTTGGAAGACCATTCCCGGTGCCTACCTCTTGAAGCTCATCAAGAGAATGCCAAGAGTGTGCTAAGCAGTCATCAAAGCAAAAGGTGTCTACTTTGAAGAACCTAGAATATAAGACATAATTTCAGTTATTTCATACTTTTTGTAAGGTTATAATTCCACATGTGTTAATTCATAGTTTTGATGCCTTCAGTGTGAATTTACAATTTTCATAGTCATGAAAATACAGAAAAATCTTTAAATAAGAAGGTGTGTCCAAACTTTTGGTCTGTACTGTATAATGAATGTTTAATCACCTGGCAATAATCATAGCCTGGTCTACAGCAGCTACAGCAGTGTGTGAGAACTAGTCCGACTCGGCCCCTTCCTGACAATGTACACAGAGAACTGTAGTGGGGGTAGGGGCAGAGTTCTCTGCTCTGCTACAAGCTACATCTAAAAATACTGATTGTGTCACACAACTGCTGCTACCAGTAGACTAAAGGTACCGTCACACATAATGATATCGTTAACGATATCGTTGCTTTTTGTGACGTAGCAACGATATCGTTAAGGAAATCATTATATGTGACAGTGACCAACGATCAGGCCCCTGCTGGGAGATCGTTGGTCGCTGAGGAAAGTCCAGAACTTTATTTCGTCGCTGGATCTCCCGCTGACATCGCTGGATCGGCGTGTGTGACGCCGATCCAGCGATGTCTTCACTGGTAACCAGGGTAAACATTGGGTTACTAAGCGCAGGGCCGCGCTTAGTAACCCGATGTTTACCCTGGATACCAGCGTAAATGTTAAAAAAACAAACACTACATACTTACCTTCAGCTGTCTGTCCCCGGCGCTCTGCTTGTCTGCACTCCTCCTGCATCCTATGTCAGTGCCGGCCAGCCGGAAAGCACAGCGGTGACGTCACCGCTGTGCTTTCCGGCTGACCGGCGCTGACAGTGCAGAGGAAAGCAGAGCGCCGGAGGACAGACAGCTGAAGGTAAGTATGTAGTGTTTGTTTTTTTTTACTTTTACGCTGGTAACCAGGGTAAACATCGGGTTACTAAGTGCGGCCCTGCGCTTAGTAACCCGATGTTTACCCTGGTTACCGGGGACCTCGGGATCGTTGGTCGCAGGAGATCTGTCTGTGTGACAGCTCTCCAGCGACCAAACAGCAACGCTGCAGCGATCGACATCGTTGTCGGTATCGCTGCAGCGTCGCTCAGTGTGAAGGTACCTTAAGTGATACATTCTTGGATTCAAAGTTCCTTTGCCTACATCATGCTACTGTCAGAAAAGGTATCAAAAACCTGGTGACAAATTCCCTTTAAAAGGGACATTTTGTGTTGAACTTGGATAAACCACTAGGTAAGTTAGTTGTGATGAGATATTTAGTGTTCTTGTTTTACTAGGTGATTGTAATCAGCAGAGAGTAAGTCTTGCTAATAAACCTAATTTGCAATGGCAATTGAATAATTTTGATTGAAATATCCATATAGAGAGTACATATAATTTCTATTCCTTTCACTTAAATCACTGCATTGGTTATCCTAAGGGCTAGCTCATGTGAGAAAATTGGATCGATTATGTAAATGACACTCGGCTCAAACACTTATAAGAGTTTTAAGCGAGTGTCCGCATTGTGTGGCACAGTAGCACCCTGTGAAGATAAGATGAATAACAAGTTTTCTCCATCTTCTCCATTACATAGTAACATAGTAACATAGTTAGTAAGGCCGAAAAAAGACATTTGTCCATCCAGTTCAGCCTATATTCCATCATAATAAATCCCCAGATCTACGTCCTTCTACAGAACCTAATAATTGTATGATACAATATTGTTCTGCTCCAGGAAGACATCCAGGCCTCTCTTGAACCCCTCGACTGAGTTCGCCATCACCACCTCCTCAGGCAAGCAATTCCAGATTCTCACTGCCCTAACAGTAAAGAATCCTCTTCTATGTTGGTGGAGAAACCTTCTCTCCTCCAGACGCAAAGAATGCCCTCTTGTGCCCGTCACCTTCCTTGGTATAAACAGATCCTCAGCGAGATATTTGTATTGTCCCCTTATATACTTATACATGGTTATTAGATCGCCCCTCAGTCGTCTTTTTTCTAGACTAAATAATCCTAATTTCGCTAATCTATCTGGGTATTGTAGTTCTCCCATCCCCTTTATTAATTTTTGTCTCCATCTTCTCCATTGTCTGAGTCCGATGTTCTACACGCACCGATAGACTTGAATGGCTGCATGTCATCCAATTTTGCTGCAATTTTTTCCATAGACAAATTTGGTCTATGGGAAAAAATGCAGATTTTCCCTGCTTCAATATATATTCTTGATCTGAGTGCTAAAAAACATTGGATAGCACTCGTCCAAGTTAGACACTCGTGTGAGCAAACCCTAAGTGTCACATTCATGGTCCTATTCAGTCACTGACAGCTTCACTTGCATGACTGTGATACCTGTCAGTATGCCATTTAAATTAATAACATGCAAATTATACAGAACCTTTTCATACAAAACTCTGCATCAGTCTGTTTTACTCATCCTGCTGTACATTGTACTGCCCACAAATAGAACTGCACGCACAAAATGATTGGTTCCCTTTATTGGATATCTATTAGCAGGCAAATGACCATTATTTTTTGTTCCTCTGATTCCACAGGGTGACCATACAAATCTATATGACCATACTTTACCCCATGTGACTCTGGTTTAATCTAGTTTTTTCTTTTGTCTCATTGAATGAAAATGAGTGAAAAATTAAAAAAAGGTAGCACATTCCATTATATGCCATATTATGGAAATATTCTTCCATAGAAAAAAAAACATTCTTTGAAAAAATATAGTGCCTCGCTGTAATATCAGGCTGTGGCACAAGTGCCTACGAATCCATATATTAGATGCACTGCCTACGACCGTCTGGTAACTGTGAAGCTGAGACACTCTTTTGACTGCAATAAACAATGGCTTTATACTTAGTCGGATTATTTAATGTACCGGAATAGATATTGCTAATATTCTATGTATTATTGACAACAGTTATAGCATTCAAGGATGATTCATTAGAACCTGTGACGTTTCAGCTACATTCAGCTTTCAAAAGTCCATGTGGTACAACCCTAAATTCGTGCAGTTTAGTAGTATACAGTGGTGAAACTATTGTACAATGAATACTAATGAAATTATGTATCGCTATACCAAGTATATGTCAAAGCACAATTTTAAGTGACAGCCAAGACAGCATATTACAGTAGCTGGCAGCAGTGGCTTTCAGTAAATGACAGCACTTTTAAACAGCTGTCTCACCTGCTTGTAGAGCTTTAAGAAAGACCCATCATCAGAGCAACGCTGGCCAGTTTTAGCTCTTATTTTGCTTTCGCTGTCTCCCTGATTGTCCTGGTTTTTGTATGATCTGCCATACAGTTCCAGAAATACAGTACTGTATATGCATTTAAATTTAATGCTAAATTTGTATGGACTTTACCAAGGGGGTGTGTTTCACAGAACTTTCTGGGGGGGTGTTTTTATTGTGCTGTGCCTTATTACCTTTTGAGCCACTCCCCATTGTAAAGACCGTAAACATTATGTTACGGCTATGACCGTAAATGCAGCCAAGCCGATGCCCCCACGTCGCCAAACCATGATGACATGGGCGAGTGTCCCAAATGGGAATGCAATGTGGAACCACTGGACCACATAGAGTAACCTGGACCTACCCAGACTAGGGAAGGGCAGCGAGCAGGGTCTGTGGCAGCTGAGCATGTGAACAAGATGGCAATATGCAGAACTAGATTACACTGCACAACTTCAGATATGAAGAAACAAAGTTTACTTAAATGAAAACACAGTACATAACAAAACATAATGATGTCAGGATCCTGATTCCACACATCAGAGTAGGGTACATGTCTGAAGATAACAGATGAAGGCAGGAGGATATCACAGGTTGATGAAGTCCAGGGTTATCTGGCACGGGCATGATAGGACAACCCCTCTCTCAGGCCTCAGGCGCAGCACAGGCTCAGCAGGAGAACATCAGACACTGACCTCGGATGGACTTCTGACAATGTCAAGGGTCATCACGGGTTGATGCAGTCCAGGGTCATCTGGCACGAGCTTACTAGAATAGCCTCTCTCTCAGGCCTCAGGCGCAGCACAGGCTCAGCAGGAGAACATCAGACACTGACCTTGGACAGACGTCAGATGGTGGCAGGGGTCACCACGGGTTGATGCAGTCCAGGGTCATCTGGCACTGGCTTACTAGAATGGCCTCTCTCTCAGGCCTCAGGCGCAGCACAGGCTCAGCAGGAGAACATCAGACACGACCTTGGACAGACATCAGACGATGGCTGGGGTCATCACGGGTTGATGCAGTCCAGGGTCATCTGGCACTGGCTTACTAGAATGGCCTCTCTCTCAGGCCTCAGGCGCAGCACAGGCTCAGCAGGAGAACATCAGACACGACCTTGGACAGACATCAGACGATGGCTGGGGTCATCACGGGTTGATGCAGTCCAGGGTCATCTGGCTGGGACACTGGCGTGGCAGCACAGGGCATCAGGACATCGGACACAGGAAGGACATCAGGACACAGGCAGGGCATAAGGACATCAGGAATACCAGATAGACATCTGGGACACTGGCGAGGCAGCCCAGGTCATCGGCTGGGACTCAGATGGCACAGGATCAGGTAGCGGTGGTCATCAGGTTCCTAGCTACGGCCGTCAGGCTCCGGGCATCGGACCTAGGAAGGGACTCAAGCGTGATGGTGCAAGCACCGCCGGACTGGACCTGGGCCAGATGGGGTTAGCACGGCATAACAGGCTGAGCACAGCATAGTAAGGGCTCAGTATAAACACCAGACTCCATCTTTAAAAGATGAATGCAGGAAGTTCAGTCACTGAGTATGGGGTGTCAGACACAATAGGACTTTAGGAACATAACAGAGGACACAGTTCAGACAGGGTCAGGTACTGGATATGCAGCCTCCAGGATAGGCGGGTGTAAGTACTCTGCCCCCAGATTAGGCAGAAAAACAAAACACAAATGGATCTGGATATGCAGCTTCCTGGATAGGTGGGTCTGGGTACTCTGCCCCCAGATTAGGCAGAAAAACAAAGCACAAACAGATCTGGATATGCAGCCTCCAGGATAGGCGGATCTGGGTACTCTGCCCACAGAACAGGCAGAAAACAGGTATCAGCTCTCCCAGAACATACTGCAGACAGAACAGAGATAGACACCTAACTCACAAGGCAAGACACAGAAACACAATGCAATGCTCTGGCAACACCCAACAGGAAAGAGGGAGTTTATATAGGAGCTGCCCCTCAGCAATAGGCTAAGGAATCAACACAAGAGCACTCTCAAACCCTAATAAAAGCAGGGTAGGTGTGGTCGTGCACACCGTAAGCACAAACAAAAGCCATTACAGCACAGGAACTGTGGCTTAGGGCACCTGACAGTGACTGCTAGCCTGAACACATGTGGAAAGTTGTGCACCAGCTGCAGAGGACCTTGCAAGCCGTGGATAGCTTCCACAGCGGCAGCCAGGGACAGCACATATGAGTGGTCATGCAGCAGAGCAAAGACATCACAGCACATGTACAGCTACGCAGCGGTGGCAGGGAACTGAGCCGCATCCATACAAGTTACAGACTACGGTATCCCTGCAAGTTAGCGGGAGAGGAGCAAGGGTTAAAGCAGAGACATGCAAAATAACGCCGAAGAAACAAGGTATAAACCCAGCGGCGTTAAACATTACCTCTAAAGAAAAAAACATCTCTGGGGCTATATGGCGACTATACTTGGCCAATTTTGACCTGGTTATAGGTCCTCTTTCGTAAATGAAAAATATCTATGTAAGAGAAAGAAGATAGGAGGATCTGCTTACCATTGCTAACACCAAAGCTTTAGAACGTAGGATTTATTTGCTAGAAGATGTACAGGTAACATACTATTGTGTGATCAGGGGGATTAATCACAGCAGAGCCGGCCTTGTCATTTAGATCCAGCTGCATGGCTTATGCATCATAATAACTCACTAGATCTTGTCTGCAGTCTCATGTAAAAGCAATGAAGACATCAGTCTCTGCTCTGCTACATCTGTCTATTGGTTTTACTATAATCATACTGTAAGATTAGAGTTTTTATTTTGAAATCCTTTCATCTGTTTACATTAAAATGTGTTTCTTGAATCTGAATAGCCACTAAATTGTCATTTAGAAGGCATTGATTTAATAAAATGTATTACTGAATTAATAAAACAAATAAAAGTAATAATTAACTAAGCAAAATTGTTTGTTTTATCTAAATATAAATGCATATTACATGTTTAATTAGAGAAAAAATACCCAAAACAAAAGAAAGCAAATGAGAATAACCGAATTATATATTTGAGTAAATTTTTATTGAAAAATATACTAAGATATGAAACCATATTTTGATGTACCCAATCAAAAATACATAGTCAAAAATAGAAAACTCATCTGTACAAAACGGTAGGAGCGAGGAGAACTACCCCAATGCCATAGACTCTAAATGATGAAATGCTTCTGTTGTGTTGTGAAATAAAATGTTTAGATGCCTGTGAGATGTTGCAGTTGGCATTGTTGATGCTGATAATATTAGTGATATGCTCTGATATGCAAATCTTTAATTTATGCGATGTACATCCCACATACATTTTATATCATAAGGAACAGTCAACAATATATACAACATCCGTAGTGTTAAAATTTATAAAGTTTTTTATATCATAGCTGCATAGCAGGTTACAAAAAGTTTTTTTTATTATTATTATTTTATTATTATTAACCACATGTGAACAAGTTCTACACCGATCACCTCCACATCTGTAGAAATTCCAATAGGAGAGCCAAGTCTGGTTTTTAGTGTGAGAGGAAAATAGCTGGGAGAAGCTATATCACCTGTTGCAGTTGCTTTTCTTGCCACTGTTGCAGAACCTGGTTCAAGAATAGAAAACAAGATAGGATCCTGGTATAATATAGGAAGTAGCTTATAAATAGTTTGTTTTATGTGGTTAAATTGAGGGCTTTATTGGATGGATAATACAGGTTTATCACTTTCTTTAGAACGTCTATGTCCATCCTAAAAAGACATAATCCGCACTGCAACACCCCAAGCAAAGCCCATGTCAACTTCATCAGAATGTGAATCATCCAACAACACAACATATCATGACTCAGACTCTAATGATTCTCTACCCAGTGTGTCTTATTGTCATAACTCCAAAAAATTTAGACAGAAAAAAAACGACCAAGATGGGGTGGGCGAAAGCACAGTAAGCCACACAGGCATGACCACCTGTCGGAGGCATATGATGTAACCCATGACAACTGCAAAAATGTTCTAAATTTATCTTCTGTAGACCTCACACAGTACCAACACAAGGTTCTTTTATACGGCCTTAATTTTGCAGCGGACCAATAGTTTGATTAATTTTCTTCATAATAAAAAGACATTTTTGTTCTCCGGATTCTTCTAATGCTAGAGATGAACAGATTCCCATAATTAATTAATTTTCAGGACAGGAATTTTGTGAACTGCAAACGATTGTACACATACAAGATCTGGGATTTGAATGTCACTCCACCAGAGCCTCTGTTAACCATGTTGATGGTCTTAAAACCAGTAACCCATTTTTTTATCCAGTACAGTCCAGGGCAGACTGCATGGACAGATTTCAAGAAGTTTTTGAGAGGGAACTAAAAACACTCCATTTATCCACTCAGACTGCAAACTGCCTCTTCAGAGAAAAATAGGGCTTGAACTCTATAGCGTCACCTGTTGGAAGTAAAGAGCCTACAAGTCACAATCAACCCGTTAACAAGTCTTGTTATATAACTAAGGATAAAAGCCAAATCAGTTGAGATACTGATTTGGCTTTTAGCCTAAGTCATATTACAAGACTTTTTAAAGGGTTGATTGTGACTTGTAGGATATCTACTTTCAACAGGTGACGCTATAGAGTTCAAGTCCTCTTTTTATCTGAAGAGGCAATTTGCATATCAAATTTCCCAGAGGAGCATTGCACGGCAAATAAGCCTCCTTACCCTGACAAGACAGAGCTGGTATGTCACTCTCCACAAGGAGAAACCTTACCCTAGACCTCCACTCCAGCAAAGGTAATCGATTTTTAACAACTATGAGAGACAATTACCTTTCACAACTGGCTCAGGACCCAACAAGAAGGGGGGCACTGCTAGACCTAATATTAACCAACAGGCCAGACCGCATAGCAAATATAAGGGTTGGGGGTCACTTGGGAAATAGCGATCACACAATAATAAGTTTTCATGTATCCTTTAATCAGATGTGTAGTAGAGGGGTTACAAGGACACTAAACTTCAGGAGGGCAAATTTCCAATGGATGAGAGAGGATCTTGGTGCAATTAACTGGGACGATATCCTGAGACATAAAAATACACAAAGAAAATGGGAGATGTTTATTAGCATCCTGGATATGACCTGTGCACAGTATATACTGTATGCAAATAAACAAACTAGAAATAGGAGGAAACCAATATGGCTAAATAGAGCTGTAAGGTGCGCAATAAGTGACAAAAAGAAAGCATTTAGAGAATTAAAGGAAGTAGGTAGTGAGGAGGCATTAAATAAATACAGAAAATTAAATTAATTCTGTAAAAAGCAAATCAAGGCAGCAAAGATTGAGACAGAGAGACTCATTGCCAGAGAGAGTAAAAATAATCCCAAAATATTCTTTAACTACGTAAATATTAAGAAACTAAAAAATGATAGTGTTGGCCCCCTTAAAAATAGTCTGGGTGAAATGGTCGATGAGGATGAGGAAAAAGCCAATTTGCTAAATGACTTTTTTTCATCAGTATTTACACAAGAAAATCCCATGGCAGACAAAATGACTAGTGATAAAAATTCCCCATTAAATGTCACCTGCTTAACCCAGCAGGAAGTGCGGCGGCGTCTAAAAATCACTAAAATTGACAAATCTCCGGGCCCGGATGGGATACACTGCAGGAATTAAGTACAGTCATTGATAGACCATTATTTTTAATCTTTAAAGACTCCATAATAACAGGGTATGTACCACAGGACTGGCGTATAGCAAATGTGGTGCCAATATTCAAAAAGGGGACAAAAACTGAACTCGGTAATTTAAGGTCAGTAAGCTTAACCTCTACTGTGAGTAAAATCCTGGAGGGCATTCTAAGGGATGCTATACTGGAGTATCTGAAGAGGAATAACTTGAAGACCCAGTATCAGCACGGGTTTACTAGGGACTAGAGTTGAGCGACCTTGACCTTTTTAGAGTCGAGCCGGGTTTCGCGAAACCCGACTATCTCAAAAGTCGGGTCGAGTGAAATCGGCCGATTATGACGTAAAGTCGGGATCGACCGCAACACGAAACCCAATGCAAGTCAATGGGGCAGCATAGTCGGCAGTGAGTGGGGGCCAGGAAAACACCTAGAGTGCCCATTTTAATGTCAAAACCATCCATTCTTCTTAATGAAGCTTGTCAAGCGTAATTTACCTTATAATAATTGGAAGGCATTTGAAATTTGGGTTCATTTGGCTAAAGTTGTGGTGGGTAGGGCTGGTTCAAGTAATTAGTGGGCCCAGGAAATCTGGACCACGTCACGGCAGTGGAGCAGGGAGAGGTAAGTATTTCAACTTTGCAAGTGCTGTGAACCTGAGCAAGCAGGGGAGGCCCACTCGTTGGCATTGGCACTGGCACAGGGCCCCTCAAAGTACAGCGGTGTGTTTGCACGGCGGGGGCGCCTCCCACCGGCAGCAACACTTTTGCGTACTATGAGAGGCCCTGTGCCAGTGACGTCGCCAACTAGTATTCCTCCCCCCACCTGATGAAGGAACCTGCACTTTCATCTGCACCTTCCTCTTTGTCCCCGTGTAAGGTGGTATGGTATGCGGGAAGAGCAACCTGACTTTCAGCAGGGTCACAATGTTGTTGTGTAGCGTGCACGGGGAATGTTGCGTTATGGGTCAATGTACCAGCAGACTCATCTATCACTGGCTGGGCAATGGGCAGGATGAGGAGGAAACACAGATATAGGCCCAAAGAATAAAGTTGGCTAAATGCAGTTCAAAATTGGTAACACAGGAATAACCAGGGGGCATTGCAGTGGAGGACAACTGGAATGAGAGGCTGACACAGAGAGTAGGCCCAAATCAGTAAGTAGTCGAAATGCAGTTCAAAATTGGCAACCGTAGTAAACAGGCGGCACAGCTTTGTTCAGTGGAGGAGAACAGCAAGGAGTGGCACCATCTCCCTACTCCCCATACCCAATTTGTAGGCCTAATGCAGCGTAGTTTCCAACAACTACTAAACGAGAGCATGATGATCGAAGCATTGGCGAGGAAACCTGGGGAACACTTTGGAGTGGGACACACCATCTCTCTACACCCCATACCCAATTTGTAGGCCTAATGCAGCGGTTTCCAACAACTACTAAACGAGAGCCGGAAGATCGAAGCTCAGGAAAGGCAACCTGGGGAACACCTTGGAGTGGAACACACCATCTCTCTACACCCCATACCCAATTTGTAGGCCTAATGCAGTGTAGTTTCCACGAACTACTAAACGAGAGCATGAAGATCGAAGCATTGGCGAGGAAACCTGGGGAACACCTTGGAGTGGAACACAACATCTCTCTACACCCCATACCCAATTTGTAGGCCTAATGCAGCGTAGTTTCCATCAACTACTAAACGAGAGCCGGAAGATCGAAGCTCAGGAAAGGCAACCTGGAGAACACCTTGGAGTGGAACACACCATCTCTCTACACCCCATACCCAATTTGTAGGCCTAATGCAGTGTAGTTTCCAACAACTACTAAACGAGAGCCGGAAGATCGAAGCTCAGGAAAGGCAACCTGGGGAACACCTTGGAGTGTAACACACCATCTCTCTCCACCCGATACCCATTTTGTAGGCCTAATGCAGTGTAGTTTTCTACAACTACTAAACGAGAGTCGGAAGACCGAAGCAATGGCAAGGAAACCTGGGGAACACCTTGGAGTGTAACACACCATCTCTCTCCACCCCATACCCAATTTGTAGGCCTAATGCAGCCTACTTTCCGACAACTACTAAACGAGAGCATGAAGATCGAAGCTCAGGAAAGGCAACCTGGGGAACACCTTGGAGTGTAACAAACCCTCTCTCTACACCACGGAAGGGCTGATTCTTAGGAAGGAAGGCTGTCGGAAAGAAGCAGGGCGCGTCCGAGGGTGATTATATTCTTATTAGGTATATACTCACCCTCGGACGCGCCCTGCTTCTTTATTTGTAATGAATGTTTATTTGCAATGTGGTTTTGACTTACTCTATTTTTTTGGGAAATAATGATTTTATTATTTTCATTGTTTTGCATCTTCTTGGCAATAATATAAAGAAGACGCGACAGGACAACACTCGGTGGATGCCATATCTGTGTTTTAAATTGAAAAAAACTTTCAGTTAACTACTTGCAGGAGAAAGTTATTGTAGCTGGTGGCCATTTTTAGTACTGTACCAGATTTTTGTTGTATGTGTTTGTTTTTAATGTTAAAATGTCTGCATTTGATATCTCTCCAGTATTTTCTTTTTTATAAGCAAAATACTTATTTTTATATTTTCTGATGTTGGTTCCAGGGGTACACGGGCAGCAGTGGTGTGGTCAGTGGAGGCCTAGTGGAAGGAGTGACCACAGACAGGCATCGAAGGCCTAAAATAATAACACATGGCTGTAGGCAATTTTAAATTGGTTCCAGGGGTACACGGGCAGCAGTGGCCTGGTCAGTGTAGTAGTAGTAGAAAGAACGGACCGCAGACAGGCATCGAAGGCCTAAAATAAAAAAATTGGGCTGGCTGTAGGCAATTTTAAATTGGTTCCAGGGGTACACGGGCAGCAGTGGTGTGGTCAGTGGAGGCCTAGTGGAAGGAGTGACCACAGACAGGCATCGAAGGCCTAAAATAATAACACATGGCTGTAGGCAATTTTAAATTGGTTCCAGGGGTACACGGGCAGCAGTGGTGTGGTCAGTGGAGGCCTAGTGGAAGGAGTGACCGCAGACAGGCATCGAAGGCCTAAAGTAAAAAAATTGGGCTGGCTGTAGGCAATTTTAAATTGGTTCCAGGGGTACACGGGCAGCAGTGGTGTGGTCAGTTGAGGCCTAGTGGAAGGAGTGACCGCAGACAGGCATCGAAGGCCTAAAATAATAACACATGGCTGTAGGCAATTTTAAATTGGTTCCAGGGGTACACGGGCAGCAGTGGTGTGGTCAGTGGAGGCATATTGTAAGGAGTGACCGCAGACAGGCATCGAAGGCCTAAAATAATAACACATGGCTGTAGGCAATTTTAAATTGGTTCCAGGGGTACACGGGCAGCAGTGGTGTGGTCAGTGGAAGCCTAGTGGAAGGAGTGACCGCAGACAGGCATCGAAGGCCTAAAATAATAACACATGGCTGTAGGCAATTTTAAATTGGTTCCAGGGGTACACGGGCAGCAGTGATGTGGTCAGTGGAGGCCTAGTGGAAGGAGTGACCGCAGACAGGCATCGAAGGCCTAAAATAATAACACATGGCTGTAGGCAATTTTAAATTGGTTCCAGGGGTACACGGGCAGCTGTGGTGTGGTCAGTGGAGGCCTAGTGGAAGGAGTGACCGCAGACAGGCTTCAAAGGCCTAACATAACAAAAATGTCAATACAATGGTATTGTCAGTGGCAGGCATTGAAGGATGTCAGCGCATAGACTAAACATTGGTGGAGCTGTGAGATAATTTTGCAAGTGGTAGAGCACTGTTTGAGCTGGGGGGGGGGAACTGTCTTGTGGCCGGCGGTACAGGCCCAGGGCCCCTCATATTACAACGGTGTGTCTGACGTTGGGTGCGCACCACCACCGCCAGAGACACTTTATTGTACTAGGAGGGACCCAGTGGCAGTGCCGTCGACCAAAAGCAGGCACACCCACCTCTTCAGACAAACAGCACTCTCACGGGTGCTGTCGCCAAGTGTCGATACCACGGCCCCGTGTGGGGAGTTTGGCCATTTAGTGAGGTGTAAACATGTCGTATGCTGGACAATCAGGTGCAGAAAATTACGAGATTGGAAAAGGCATTCAGAATAGTCCACAGGCAAGACCTTTTCATAGGAAAGCTAGGTGTCAGCCGGGCAAGGTGGGGCAAAAGATTTCGAAATCCAGTTGTGGTTCATTTTAATGAAGGTTAGATCATCTACATTTTGGGTAGCCAGACGAGTCCTTTTTTCTGTTAGTATTGAACCTGCAGCACTGAATACTCTTTCTGATAGGACACTAGCTGTCGGGCAAGCAAGCTCCTGCAATGCATATTCTGCCAATTCTGGCCAGGTGTCTAATTTTGATGCCCAGTAATCAAATGGGAATGACGGTTGAGGGAGAACATCGATAAGGGATGAAAAATAGTTTGTAACCATACTGGACAAATGTTGTCTCCTGTCACTTTGAATTGATGCTGCAGTACCTGTCCTGTCTGCGGTCATAGCAAAATCACTCCACAACCTGGTCAGAAAACCCCTCTGGCCAACGCCACTTCTGATTTCTGCCCCTCTAACTCCTCTGGTCTGCTGGCCCCTGCAGCTCGTGTGAGAACGATCACGGGCGCTGTGTGCAGGGAATGCCAGAAGCAAACGGTCAACAAGAGTTGATTGTTTGGTTGCTAATATTAGTTCCAAGTTCTCATGTGGCATTATATTTTGCAATTTGCCTTTATAGCGAGGATCAAGGAGGCAGGCCAACCAGTAATCGTCATCGTTCATCATTTTAGTTATGCGTGTGTCCCTTTTGAGGATACGTAAGGCATAATCCGCCATGTGGGCCAAAGTTCCAGTTCTCAAATCTGCGGTTGTGCTTGGTTGAGGGGCAGTTTCAGGCAAATCCACGTCACTTGTGTCCCTCCAAAAACCAGAACCCGGCCTTGCCGCGCCACCAATTTCCAGTGGCCCCGGAAAAGCTTCCTCATTAAAAATATAATCATCCCCATCATCCTCCTCATCCTCCTCCTCCTCTTCGCCCGCTAACTCGTCCTGTACACTGCCCTGGCCAGACAATGGCTGACTGTCATCAAGGCTTTCCTCTTCCTCAGCTGCAGACGCCTGATCCTTTATGTGCGTCAAACTTTGCATCAGCAGACGCATTAGGGGGATGCTCATGCTTATTATGGCGTTGTCTGCACTAACCAGCCGTGTGCATTCCTCAAAACACTGAAGGACTTGACACATGTCTTGAATCTTCGACCACTGCACACCTGACAACTCCATGTCTGCCATCCTACTGCCTGCCCGTGTATGTGTATCCTCCCACAAAAACATAACAGCCCGCCTCTGTTCACACAGTCTCTGAAGCATGTGCAGTGTTGAGTTCCACCTTGTTGCAACGTCTATGATTAGGCGATGCTGGGGAAGGTTCAAAGAACGCTGATAGGTCTGCATACGGCTGGAGTATACGGGCGAACGACGGATATGTGAGCAAAGTCCACGCACTTTGAGGAGCAGGTCGGATAACCCCGGATAACTTTTCAGGAAGCACTGCACCACCAGGTTTAAGGTGTGAGCCAGGCAAGGAATGTGTTTCAGTTGGGAAAGGGAGATGGCAGCCATGAAATTCCTTCCGTTATCACTCACTACCTTGCCTGCCTCAAGATCTACAGTGCCCAGCCACGACTGCGTTTCTTTCTGCAAGAACTCGGACAGAACTTCCGCGGTGTGTCTGTTGTCGCCCAAACACTTCATAGCCAATACAGCCTGCTGACGTTTGCCAGTAGCTGCCCCATAATGGGAGACCTGGTGTGCAACAGTGGCAGCTGCGGATGGAGTGGTTGTGCGACTGCGGTCTGTGGACGAGCTTTCGCTTCTGCAGGAGGACGAAGAGGACGAGGAGGGGGTGCGAACGGCTACAGCCAACTGTTTCCTAGACCGTGGGCTAGGCAGAACTGTCCCAAACTTGCTGTCCCCTGTGGACCCTGCATCCACCACATTTACCCAGTGTGCCGTGATGGACACGTAACGTCCCTGGCCATGCCTACTGGTCCATGCATCTGTTGTCAGGTGCACCTTTGTGCTCACAGATTGCCTGAGTGCATGGACGATGCGCTCTTTAACATGCTGGTGGAGGGCTGGGATGGCTTTTCTGGAAAAAAAGTGTCGACTGGGTAGCTCGTAGCGTGGTACAGCGTAGTCCATCAGGGCTTTGAAAGCTTCGCTTTCAACTAACCGGTAGGGCATCATCTCTAACGAGATTAGTCTAGCTATGTGTGCGTTCAAACCCTGTGTACGCGGATGCGAGGCTAAGTACTTCCTTTTTCTAACCATAGTCTCATGTAGGGTGAGCTGGACTGGAGAGCTGGAGATCGTGGAACTAGCGGGGGTGCCGGTGGACATGGCAGACAGAGACGGTGGGAGATGGTATTGTTGCCGCCGGTGCCCTAGATGCAGTGTTTCCTACTACGAAACTGGTGATTCCCTGACCCTGACTGCTTTGGCCTGGCAAAGAAACCTGCACAGATACTGCAGGTGGTGCGGAAAATGGTGGCCCTACACTGCCGGAAGGAATGTTGCGTTGCTGACTAGCTTCATTGGCCGAGGGTGCTACAACCTTAAGGGACGTTTGGTAGTTAGTCCAGGCTTGCAAATGCATGGTGGTTAAATGTCTATGCATGCAACTTGTATTGAGACTTTTCAGATTCTGTCCTCTGCTTCAGGTAGTTGAACATTTTTGACAGATGACTTTGCGCTGATCAATTGGATGTTGTTTAAAAAATGCCAGACTGCACTCTTTCTAGCATCGGATACCTTTTCAGGCATTGCAGACTTTAACCGGATGGCCACGCTGTCCTCCAACAGGTTTTGGCTTTGCCACGCGTTTTGGGCAAGATACGGGCCCGGCAGATGGAATCTGTTGTGATGTTGATGCCTGCTGCGGCCCCTCCTCCTCCGCTTCAGAACTGCTGCCGCCTGCACCCTGTTCCCCCAATGGCTGCCAATCGGGGTCAAGAACTGGGTCATCTATTACCTCTTCTTGTAGCTCGTGTGCAACTTCGTCTGTGTCACCGTGTCGGTCGGTGGTATAGCGTTCGTGATGGGGCAACATAGTCTCATCAGGGTCTGATTCTTGATCATTACCCTGCGAGGGCAATGTTGTGGTCTGAGTCAAAGGACCAGCATAGTAGTCTGGCTGTGGCTGTGCATCAGTGCACTCCATGTCAGATTCAACTTGTAATGGGCATGGACTGTTAACTGCTTCACTTTCTAAGCCAGGGACGGTATGTGTAAAGAGCTCCATGGAGTAACCCGTTGTGTCGCCTGCTGCATTCTTCTCTGTTGTTGTTTTTGCTGAAGAGGACAAGGAAGCGACTTGTCCCTGACCGTGAACATCCACTAACGATGCGCTGCTTTGACATTTACCAGTTTCACGAGAGGAGGCAAAAGAGCTAGAGGCTGAGTCAGCAAGATAAGCCAAAACTTGCTCTTGCTGCTCCGGCTTTAAAAGCGGTTATCCTACTCCCAGAAAAGGGAGCGTTCGAGGCCTTGTGTAGCCAGATGATGAACCTGGCTCCACAGCTCCAGACTTAGGTGCAATATTTTTTTTCCCACGACCAGCTGATGCTCCACCACTACCACTACCCTCATTACCAGCTGACAATGAACGCCCCCGGCCACGACCTCTTCCACCATACTTCCTCATTGTTTTAAAAACGTAAACAAACTAACGGTATTTGTTGCTGTCACACAAATTACACGGTGAGCTATAACTTCAGTATGATTTAGCTACCCCTTTACAGGTGAGTGAGACCACAACGAAAATCAGGCACAATGTTACACACTCTGTTGTTGGTGGCAACAAATGAGAGAGATGCCACACACGCAGGACTGTCACTGAAGCACAAATGTAAATATTAATCTCCCACTGATTTGATTTTTTTTTTTTTTTCAGGGAGACTTTAGGAAAAAAAAATAATAGAATAAAATGATTTTTTCAGGAAGAATTTAGAAACCAAATAAAATAAAATGATTTTTTCAGGGAGAATTTAGAAAACAAAAAAAACAAAAAAAGGCTTTCTATGGCCCACTGAGTGAGAGATGACGCACACAGGAGTCAGGAGTGGCACACAAGCCCAGAGGCCAATATTTATCTCCCACTGATTGATGTAGTGATTTTTTCAGGTAGATTTTGGAACCCAAATCAAGCTAAAAAAATAATAGGCTTTCTATGGCCCACAATTGGAGAGAGAGAGAGAGATGGCACACCCAGGAGTCAAGACTGGCACACAAGCAGAAAGGGCAATATTAATCTCCCACTGATTTTTTTTTTTTTTTTTTCAGGGAGACTTTAGGAAAAAAAAATAATAGAATAAAATGATTTTTTCAGGAAGAATTTAGAAACCAAATAAAATAAAATGTTTTTTATAGGGAGAATTTAGAAAACAAATAAAACAAAAAAAGGCTTTCTATGGCCCACTGAGTGAGAGATGACGCACACAGGAGTCAGGAGTGGCACACAAGCCCAGAGGCCAATATTTATCTCCCACTGATTGATGTAGTGATTTTTTCAGGTAGATTTTGGAACCCAAATCAAGCTAAAAAAATAATAGGCTTTCTATGGCCCACAATTGGAGAGAGAGAGAGAGATGGCACACCCAGGAGTCAAGACTGGCACACAAGCAGAAAGGGCAATATTAATCTCCCACTGATTTGTTTTTGTTTTTTTCCAGGGAGACTTTAGGAAAAAAAATAATAGAATAAAATGATTTTTTCAGGAAGAATTTAGAAACCAAATAAAATAAAATGATTTTTTCAGGGAGAATTTAGAAAACAAATAAAACAAAAAAAGGCTTTCTATGGCCCACTGAGTGAGAGATGACGCACACAGGAGTCAGGAGTGGCACACAAGCCCAGAGGCCAATATTTATCTCCCACTGATTGATGTAGTGATTTTTTCAGGTAGATTTTGGAACCCAAATCAAGCTAAAAAAATAATAGGCTTTCTATGGCCCACAATTGGAGAGAGAGAGAGAGATGGCACACCCAGGAGTCAAGACTGGCACACAAGCAGAAAGGGCAATATTAATCTCCCACTGATTTGTTTTTTTTTTTTTTTTTCAGGGAGACTTTAGGAAAAAAAAATAATAGAATAAAATGATTTTTTCAGGAAGAATTTAGAAACCAAATAAAATAAAATGATTTTTTCAGGGAGAATTTAGAAAACAAATAAAACAAAAAAAGGCTTTCTATGGCCCACTGAGTGAGAGATGACGCACACAGGATTCAGGAGTGGCACACAAGCCCAGAGGCCAATATTTATCTCCCACTGATTGATGTAGTGATTTTTTCAGGTAGATTTTGGAACCCAAATCAAGCTAAAAAAATAATAGGCTTTCTATGGCCCACAATTGGAGAGAGAGAGAGATGGCACACCCAGGAGTCAAGACTGGCACACAAGCAGAAAGGGCAATATTAATCTCCCACTGATTTGTTTTTTTTTTTGTTTTTCAGGGAGACTTTAGGAAAAAAAAATAATAGAATAAAATGATTTTTTCAGGAAGAATTTAGAAACCAAATAAAATAAAATGATTTTTTCAGGGAGAATTTAGAAAACAAATAAAACAAAAAAAGGCTTTCTATGGCCCACTGAGTGAGAGATGACGCACACAGGAGTCAGGAGTGGCACACAAGCCCAGAGGCCAATATTTATCTCCCACTGATTGATGTAGTGATTTTTTCAGGTAGATTTTGGAACCCAAATCAAGCTAAAAAAATAATAGGCTTTCTATGGCCCACAATTGGAGAGAGAGAGAGAGAGATGGCACAGCCAGGAGTCAAGACTGGCACACAAGCAGAAAGGGCAATATTAATCTCCCACTGATTTTTTTTTTTTTTTTTTTTTCAGGGAGACTTTAGGAAAAAAAAATAATAGAATAAAATGATTTTTTCAGGAAGAATTTAGAAACCAAATAAAATAAAATGATTTTTTCAGGGAGAATTTAGAAAACAAATAAAACAAAAAAAGGCTTTCTATGGCCCACTGAGTGAGAGATGACGCACACAGGAGTCAGGAGTGGCACACAAGCCCAGAGGCCAATATTTATCTCCCACTTTTTTTTTTTTGTTCCAGGGAAAATTTATAAACCCAATAAAAAAAATAATAAATAGGCTTTCTATGGCCCACTATCTGAGAGAGAGAGAGAGAGATGGCACGCTTAGGACTGGCACACAAGCCCAAAGGCCAATATTAATCTCCCTTTTTTTTTTAAGGGAGAATTTATAAAACCAAAAAAAAATAAATAAATAGGCTTTCTATGGCCCACTATTTGTGAGAGAGATGGCACGCTCAGGACTGGCACACAAGCCCAGAGGCCAATATTAATCTCCCACTTTTTTTTTTTTTTTCCAGGGAAAATTTATAAACCCAATAAAAAAAATAATAAATAGGCTTTCTATGGCCCACTATCTGAGAGAGAGAGATGGCACGCTTAGGACTGGCACACAAGCCCAAAGGCCAATATTAATCTCCCACTGATTGATTTATTGATTTTTTCAGGTAGAATTTAGAACCCAAATAAAGCAAAAAAAAAAAAAAATGGGCTTTCTATGGCCCACTGAGTGAGTGATGATGCACACAGGAGTCAGGAGTGGCACACAAGCCCTGAGGCCTATATTTTTCTCCCACTGATTGATGTAGTGATTTTTTCAGGTACATTTTAGAACCCAAATCAAGCAAAAAAATAAATAGGCTTTCTATGGCCCACTATTTGTGAGAGAGATGGCACGCTCAGGACTGGCACACAAGCCCAGAGGCCAATATTAATCTCCCACTTTTTTTTTTTTGGTTCCAGGGAAAATTTATAAACCCAATAAAAAAAATAATAAATAGGCTTTCTATGGCCCACTATCTGAGAGAGAGAGATGGCACGCTTAGGACTGGCACACAAGCCCAAAGGCCAATATTAATCTCCCACTGATTGATTTATTGATTTTTTCAGGTAGAATTTAGAACCCAAATAAAGCAAAAAAAAAAAAAAAAAGGGCTTTCTATGGCCCACTGAGTGAGTGATGATGCACACAGGAGTCAGGAGTGGCACACAAGCCCTGAGGCCAATATTTTTCTCCCACTGATTGATGTAGTGATTTTTTCAGGTAGATTTTAGAACCAAAATCAAGCAAAAAAATAAATAGGCTTTCTATGGCCCACTGACTGAGAGATGGCACACACAGGAGTCAAGAGTGGCACACAAGCCCTGAGGCCAATATTTTTCTCCCACTGATTGATGTAGTGATTTTTTCAGGTAGATTTTAGAACCCAAATCAAGCAAAAAAATAAATAGGCTTTCTATGGCCCACTGAGTGAGAGATGGCACACACAGGGATGGCACTCTAGCAGAAATGTCAATCTTAATCTCCCACAAAAAAAAAACAAAAAAAAAAAACAGGGAGTGTCCTTCAATTACTATCTCCCTGCAGTAATCTCAGCCAGGTATGGCAGGCAGCAATAAGGAGTGGACTGATGCACAAATTAAATAAAAAGTGTGGACAAACAAAAAAGATAGCTGTGCAGAAAGGAAGGAACAAGAGGATTTGTGCTTTGAAAAAAGCAGTTGGTTTGCACAGCGGCGTACACACAGCAATGCAGCTATCAGGGAGCCTTCTAGGGCAGCCCAATGAGCTACAGCGCTGAGGGGAAAAAAAAAAAAAATGTAGCTTCCACTGTCCCTGCACACCGAAGGTGGTGTTGGGCAGTGGAAATCGCTACAGCACAAGCGGTTTGGTGGTTAATGTACCCTGCCTAACGCTATCCCTGCTTCTGACGAAGCGGCAGCAACCTCTCCCTAAGCTCAGATCAGCAGCAGTAACATGGCGGTCGGCGGGAACTCCCCTTTATAGCCCCTGTGACGCCGCAGACAGCAAGCCAATCACTGCAATGCCCTTCTCTAAGATGGTGGGGACCAGGACCTATGTCATCACGCTGCCCACACTCTGCGTTTACCTTCATTGGCTGAGAAATGGCGCTTTTCGCGTCATTGAAACGCGACTTTGGCGCGAAAGTCGCGTACCGCATGGCCGACCCCGCACAGGGGTCGGATCGGGTTTCATGAAACCCGACTTTGCTAAAAGTCGGTGACTTTTGAAAATGAACGACCCGTTTCGCTCAACCCCACTAGGGACCGATCATGTAAGACTAATCTGATCAGCTTCTATGAAGAGGTAAGTTCCGGACTGGACCAAGGGAACCCAGTGGACGTAGTGTATATGGACTTTTCAAAAGCTTTTGATATAGTGCCACACAAAAGGTTGATACATAAAATGAGAATAATGGGGATAGGGGAAAATATGTGTAAGTGGGTTAAGAGCTGGCTCAGGGATAGGAAAAAAAGGGTGGTTATTAATGGAGCACACTTGGACTGGGTCGCGGTTAGCAGTGGGGTACCACAGGGTTCAGTATTGGGCCCTCTTCTTTTTAACATATTTATTAATGACCTTGTAGGGGGCATTCAGAGCAGAATTTCAATTTTTGCAGACTACACTAAACTCTGCAGGGTAATCAATACAGAGGAGGACAATTTTATATTACAGGATGATTTATGTAAACTAGAAGCTTGGGCTCATAAATGGCAAATGAGCTTTAATGGGGATAAATGTAAGGTCATGCACTTGGGTAGAAGTAATAAGATGTATACAGGGCCGTATTTAGAGTTTCTGCTGCCCTAGGCACTTTTAGTGCTGCCTCCCCCTTTGGTGAGTATGACACTATCGGCAGTGACTTTGGCAAAAATCGCTGATGTGAAAGTCGCCTTTTGCAGCAGATCCGACAGTTTTTCCGCATCTGCCGCGTAATGGATCACTTAGGGCAACACTGCGTTCGGCCTCATTCATTCCCTATGGGACTTACAGACATGTGCGGCTCTTGCGGTTTTGCCGCCATCCGGCAAATGCGGTACTTGCAGCAATGAGAAAAAACACTACTAGCAGTGTTTTATGTATCATCGTAAGTGCAAAACCGCAATTGCCGCACATGTTCGCAAGTAGCCATCATTACCTGTCCCTGCACCTTGCTAGCTCATCCCTATCCAACCCTCCCTGACCTAAAACTACACTATAAAGCTTCAGAAAAGCAATTTATTAACTGCCATATTCCTATGATAATGAGGGCTCTAGGCTACGGCGTAGACTGGGACGGGCAGTCTCCGGGTCTCCATTCTCTCTGTGCACACCCTCAGTCCCTGCCTCACTGCCTGTGCACAGACCACCCTCCACCGCACCCGGTAATCACCGCTCGCAGTAGCATACCAGCAGAGGTGTATCTAGGGTTTCTGGCACCCGGGGAAAGAATTCATTTTGGTGCCCCCCCTCCGCCAAGGACATATGTGATTTGCACACTCAGTCATGTGCCCACGAGCTCCTCTCCCTAATGCTCTCAATGTTCAGTGAAAAACTAAGAGAAGCAGAAGAGAAGCTCGATGTCGCAGGACCATAAGAGTATGTGTCCACGTTCAGGATTGCATCAGGATTTGGTCAGGATTTTTCATCAGTATTTGTAGCCAAAACCAGGAGTGGAACAATTAGAGGAAAACTATAATAGAACCATATGCTCCACTTCTGTATTTATCACCCACTCCTGGTTTTGGCTACAAATACTGATGGAAAATACTGACCAAATCCTGATGCAATCCTGAACGTGGACACACACCCTAAGTCTGAAAAATCGCATATGAGTGACGTGTCCATGTGACGACTACTGGAACTTGCAGAGCTGAATCCTGACATCGCAGCTTCTGAATTCTCACAACGCATGCACTGCACTTTTAGGATTCTCCCTTGCCGGTGGACAGTCATGTCAGCACAAGTATGTGATTTGTAGACTTCTGACCACATTCTGACTAGATGTGCCCGGCCTCGCTCAGTTCATTTTCATTGACGGAGGTCACGCATGTCTAGTCAGCACGTGATCGCATTAATGTAAATCCCCAGCATGAGAGAATCCTGACAGCGTGCAGTGTGCACTGTGAGAATTCAGAAGTCTGCAGTCACAAAGAATGACTGCAGACTCATCACAAGCCTGGACATCCCCTTTAAAAGGGACTCTGTCACCTGAATTTGGAGGGAACAATTTTCAGCCATAGGGGTGGGGTTTTCGGGTGTTTGATTCACCCTTTCCTTACCCGCTGGCTGCATGCTGGCTGCAATATTGGATTGAAGCTCATTCTCTGTCCTCCATAGTACACGCCTGCGCAAGGCAAGATTGCAGATTGTGCAGGTACAGTATGTACTACGGAGGACAGAGAATGAGCTTCAATCCAATATTGCAGCCAGCATGCAGCCAGCGGGTAAGGAAAGGGTGAATCAAACACCCGAAAACCCCACCCCTATGGCTGAAAATTGTTCCCTCCAAATTCAGGTGACAGTGTCCCTTTAAATCTCCTAACATATATAAAAACATGAGAGTTAGCATCACAAATAACATTTACATCCAGGTACCTGATAGATGACGTCGCCTCTGGAGCCGTTCTCCTTTTCTTCATCTTGTCCAGATCCCATGATGAGTTTTCTCATCCACAGCCGTCTCTGCAGACTTCCATCTTCGCCGCTCTTTTGCAGAAAGTCTCCACATGACGCCCTTAACCCCTTTACCCCCAAGGGTGGTTTGCACGTTAATGACCGGGCCAATTTTTACAATTCTGACCACTGTCCCTTTATGAGGTTATAACTCTGGAACGCTTCAATGGATCCTGGTGATTCTGACATTGTTTTCTCGTGACATATTGTACTTCATGACAATGGTAAAAATTATTTGATATAACCTGCGTTTATTTGTGAAAAAAACGGAAATTTGGCGAAAATTATGAAAATTTCGCAATTTTCCAACTTTGAATTTTTATGCAATTAAATCACAGAGATATGTCACACAAAATACTTAATAAGTAACATTTCCCACATGTCTACTTTACATCAGCACAATTTTGGAACCAAAATTTTTTTTTGTTAGGGAGTTATAAGGGTTAAAAGTTGACCAGCAATTTCTCATTTCTACAACACCATTTTATTTTAGGGACCACATCTCATTTGAAGTCATTTTGAGGGGTCTATATGATAGAAAATACCCAAGTGTGACACCATTCTAAAAACTACACCCCTCAAGGTGCTCAAAACCATATTCAAGAAGTTTATTAACCCTTCTGGTGCTTCACAGGAATTTTTTGAATGTTTAAATAAAAATGAACATTTAACTTTTTTTCACAAAAAATGTAATTCAGCTCCAATTTGTTTTATTTTACCAAGGGTAACAGGAGAAAATGGACCCCAAACATTGTTGTACAATTTGTCCTGAGTATGCCAATACCCCACATGTGGGGGTAAACCACTGTTTGGGCGCATGGCAGAGCTCGGAAGCGAAGGAGTGCCATTTGACTTTTCAATGCAAAATTGACTGGAATTGAGATGGGACGCCATGTTTCGTTTGGAGAGCCCCTGATGTGGCTAAACATTGAAACCCCCCACAAGTGACACCATTTTGGAAAGTAGACCCCCTAAGGAACTTATCTAGAGGTGTGGTGAGCACTTTGACCCAACAAGTGCTTCACAGAAGTTTATAATGTAGAACCGTAAAAATAAAAAATCATATTTTTTCACAAAAATTATCTTTTTGCCCCCAATTTTTTATTTTCCCAAGGGTAAGAGAAGAAATTGGACCCCAAAAGTTGTTGTACAATTTGTCCTGAGTACGCTGATAGCCCATATGTGGGGGTAAACCACTGTTTGGGCGGATGGGAGAGCTCGGAAGGGAAGGAGCGCCGTTTGACTTTTCAATGCAAAATTGACAGGAATTGAGATGGGATGTCATGTTGCGTTTGAAGAGCCACTGATGTGCCTAAACATTGAAACCCCCCACAAGTGACACCATTTTGGAAAGTAGACCCCCTAAGGAACTTATCTAGAGGTGTGGTGAGCACTTTGACCCACCAAGTGCTTCACAGAAGTTTATAATGTAGAACCGTAAAAATAAAAAATCATATTTTTTCACAAAAATTATCTTTTTGCCCCCAATTTTTTATTTTCCCAAGGGTAAGAGAAGAAATTGGACCCCATAAGTTGTTGTACAATTTGTCCTGAGTACGCGGATACCCCATATGTGGGGGTAAACCACTGTTTGGGTGGATGGGAGAGCTCGGAAGGGAAGGAGCGCCGTTTGACTTTTCAAAGCAAAATTGACAGGAATTGAGATGGGACGCCATGTTGCGTTTGAAGAGCCACTGATGTGCCTAAACATTGAAACCCCCCACAAATGACACCATTTTGGAAAGTAGACCCCCTAAGGAACTTATCTAGAGGTGTGGTGAGCACTTTGACCCACCAAGTGCTTCACAGAAGTTTATAATGCAGAGCCGTAAAAATAAAACAAAATTTTTTTCCCACAAAAATTATTTTTTTAGCCCCCAGTTTTGTATTTTCCTGAAAGTAACAGGAGAAATTGGACCCCAAAATTTGTTGCCCAATTTGTCCTGAGTGCGATGATACACCATATGTGGGGGGAACCACTGTTTGGGCACATGGGAGGGCTCAGAAGGGAAGGAGTGCCATTTGAATGCAGACTTAGATGGAATGGTCTGCAGGTGTCACATTGCGTTTGCAGAGCCCCTAATGTACCTAAACAGTAGAAACCCCCCACAAGTGACACCATTTTGGAAAGTAGACCCCCTTAGGAACTTATCTAGATGTGTGCTGAGCGCTTTGACCCACCAAGGGCTTCACAGAAGTTTATAATGGAGAGCCGTAAAAATAAAACAAAAATTTTTTCCCACAAAAATTATTTTTTAGCCCCCAGTTTTGTATTTTCCCGAGGGTAAAAGGAGAAATTCGACCCCACAATTTGTTGTCCAATTTGTCCTGAGTGCGCTGATACCCCATATGTGGGGGGGAACCACTGTTTGGGCGCATGGGAGGGCTCGGAAGGGAAGGAGCTCCATTTGGAATGAGGACTTAGATGGAATGGTCTGCAGGTGTCACATTGCATTTGCAGAGCCCCTAATGTACCTAAACAGTAGAAACCTCCCACAAGTGACACCATTTTGGAAACTAGACCCCCTAAGGAACTCATCTAGATGTGTTGTGATAGCTTTGAACCCCCAAGTGTTTCACTACAGTTTGTAACGCAGAGCCGTGAAAATTAAAAAAAAAAATCTTTCCCCCCAAAATTATTTTTTAGCCCCCAGTTTTGTATTTTCCCGAGGGTAAGAGGAGAAATTCGACCCCAAAAGTTGTTGTCCAATTTGTCCTGAGTGCGCTGATACCCCATATGTGGGGGGGAACCACTGTTTGGGCGCATGGGAGGGCTCGGAAGGGAAGGAGCTCCATTTGGAATGAGGACTTAGATGGAATGGTCTGCAGGTGTCACATTGCATTTGCAGAGCCCCTAATGTACCTAAACAGTAGAAACCTCCCACAAGTGACACCATTTTGGAAACTAGACCCCCTAAGGAACTCATCTAGATGTGTTGTGATAGCTTTGAACCCCCAAGTGTTTCACTACAGTTTGTAACGCAGAGCCGTGAAAATTAAAAAAAAAAATCTTTCCCCCCAAAATTATTTTTTAGCCCCCAGTTTTGTATTTTCCCGAGGGTAAGAGGAGAAATTCGACCCCAAAAGTTGTTGTCCAATTTGTCCTGAGTACGCTGATACCCCATATGTTGGGGGAAACCAACGTTTGAGCGCATGGCAGAGCTCGGAAGGGAAGGAGCGCCATTTGGAATGCAGACTTAGATGGAATGGTCTGCAGACGTCACATTGCGTTTGCAGAACCCCTAATGTACCTAAACAGTAGAAACCCCCCACAAGTGACCCCATATTGGAAACTAGACCCCCCAGGGAACTAATCTAGATGTGTTGTGAGAACTTTGAACCCCCAAGTGTTTCACTACAGTTTATAACGCAGAGCCGTGAAAATAAAAAATCTTTTTTTTTCCCACAAAAAATATGTTTTAGCCCCGAGTTTTGTATTTTCCCAAGGGTAGCAGGAGAAATTGGACCCCAAAAGTTGTTGTCCTATTTGTCCTGAGTACGCTGATACCCCATATGTTGGGGTAAACCCCTGTTTGGGCACACGGGAGAGCTCGGAAGGGAAGAAGCACTGTTTTACTTTTTCAACGCAGAATTGGCTGGAATTGAGATCGGACGCCATGTCGCGTTTGGAGAGCCCCTGATGTGCCTAAACAGTGGAAACCCCCCAATTATAACTGAAACCCTAATCCAAACACATCCCTAACCCTAATCCCAACAGTAACCCTAACCACACCTCTAACCCTGACACACCCCTAACCCTAATCCCAACCCTATTCCCAACCGTAAATGTAATCTAAACCCTAACTGTAACTTTAGCCCCAACCCAAACTGTAGCCCTAGCCCTAACCCTAGCCCTAACCCTAGCCCTAACCCTAACCCTAGCCCTAACCCTAGCCCTAACCCTAACCCTAGCCCTAGCCCTAACCCTAGCCCTAGCCCTAGCCCTAACCCTAGCCCTAACCCTAGCCCTAACCCTAGCCCTAACTCTAACCCTAGCCCTAATGGGAAAATGGAAATAAATACATTTTTTTAATTTTTCCCTAACTAAGGGGGTGATGAAGGGGGGTTTGATTTACTTTTATAGCGGGTTTTTTAGCGGATTTTTATGATTGGCAGCCGTCACACACTGAAAGACGCTTTTTATTGCAAAAAATATTTTTTGCGTTACCACATTTTGAGAGCTATAATTTTTCTATATTCTGGTCCACAGAGTCATGTGAGGTCTTGGTTTTTGCGGGACGAGTTGATGTTTTTATTGGTAACATTTTCGGGCACGTGACATTTTTTGATCGCTTTTTATTCCGATTTTTGTGAGGCAGAATGACCAAAAACCAGCTATTCATGAATTTCTTTTGGGGGAGGCGTTTATACCGTTCCGCGTTTGGTAAAATTGATGAAGCAGTTTTATTCTTCGGGTCAGTACGATTACAGCGACACCTCATTTATATCATTTTTTTATGTTTTGGCGCTTTTATACGATAAAAACTATTTTATAGAAAAAATAATTATTTTTGCATCGCTTTATTCTCAGGACTATAACTTTTTTATTTTTTTGCTGATGATGCTGTATGGCGGCTCGTTTTTTGCGGGACAAGATGACGTTTTTAGCGGTACCATGGTTAGTTATATCTGTCTTTTTGATCGCGTGTTATTCCACTTTTTGTTCGGCGGTATGATAATAAAGCGTTGTTTTTTGCCTCGTTTTTTTTTTTTTTTTCTTACGGTGTTTACTGAAGGGGTTAACTAGTGGGCCAGTTTTATAGGTCGGGCCGTTACGGACGCGGCGATACTAAATATGTGTACTTTTATTGTTTTTTTTTTTTTATTTAGATAAAGAAATGTATTTATGGGAATAATTTTTTTTTTTTTTTTTTCATTATTTTGGAATATTTTTTTTTATTTTTTTTACACATTTGAAATTTTTTTTTTTTACTTTTTTACTTTGTCCCAGGGGGGGACATCACAGATCAGTGATCTGACAGTTTGCACAGCACTCTGTCAGATCACTGATCTGATAGGAGTGCAGGCTGCTTCACAGTGCCTGCTCTGAGCAGGCTCTGTGAAGCCACCTCCCTCCCTGCAGGACCCGGATCCGCGGCCATCTTGGATCCGGGGCTGGAGGGAGCAGGGAGGGAGGTGAGACCCTCGCAGCAACGCGATCACATCGCGTTGCTGCGGGGGGCTCAGGGAAGCCCGCAGGGAGCCCCCTCCCTGCGCGGTGCTTCCCTGTACCGCCGGCACATCGCGATCATCTTTGATCGCGGTGTGCCGGGGGTTAATGTGCCGGGGGCGGTCCGTGACCGCTCCTGGCACATAGTGCCGGATGTCAGCTGCGATAAACAGCTGACACCCGGCCGCGATCGGCGGCGCTCCCCCCGTGAGCGCTGCCGATCGCATATGACGTACTATTGCGTCCTTGGGAAGTAAAGCCCACCCCACATGGACGCAATAGTACGTCTAATGGCAGAAAGGGGTTAAAGATACAAGTGTCATTATAATGCTCCCAAATAAAAAATTGCCCCTCACTATATTGTCTGCACAAAGTATGACCCCCACACTGTCCCTCTTATGGTACATGCTCTTCACACTGTCCTCTCCTTTCTATACCAGTCCCCTCTTCACACTGTCCTCTCACACTGTGTCCCCCTTATAGGGCCCAGTATTTATACTCCATATTTATACTCCATCCTCCCACACTGCGTTCATGCCTCCCCCATCCTCCCACCCTGCGTTCATGGCTCCCCCATCCTTCTCCCCTGCAAGCATGGCTCCCCCATCCTCCCACTCTGCGTTCATGGCTCCCCATCCTTCTCCCCTGCGTTCATGGCTCCCCCATCCTTCTCCCCTGCGTTCATGGCTCCCCCATCCTCCCACTCTGCGTTCATGGCTCCCCCATCCTCCCACTCTGCGTTCATGGCTCCCCCATCCTCCCACTCTGCGTTCATGGCTCCCCATCCTTCTCCCCTGCGTTCATGGCTCCCCATCCTTCTCCCCTGTATGCACGGCTCCCCATCCTTCTCCCCTGTATGCACGGCTCCCCATCCTTCTCCCCTGTGTGCACGGCTCCCCATCCTTCTCCCCTGTGTGCACGGCTCCCCATCCTTCTCCCCTGTGTACATGGCTCCCCATCCTTCTCCCCTGTGTGCACGGCTCCCCATCCTTCTCCCCTGTGTGCACGGCTCCCCATCCTTCTCCCCTGTGTGCACGGCTCCCCATCCTTCTCCCCTGTATGCACGGCTCCCCATCCTTCTCCCCTGTGTACATGGCTCCCCATCCTTCTCCCCTGTGTGCACGGCTCCCCATCCTTCTCCCCTGTGTGCACGGCTCCCCATCCTTCTCCCCTGTGTGCACAGCTCCCCATCCTTCTCCCCTGTGTGCACGGCTCCCCATCCTTCTCCCCTGTGTACATGGCTCCCCATCCTTCTCCCCTGTGTGCACGGCTCCCCATCCTTCTCCCCTGTATGCACGACTCCCCATCCTTCTCCCCTGTATGCACGGCTCCCCATCCTTCTCCCCTGTATGCACGGCTCCCCATCCTTCTCCCCTGTGTGCACGGCTCCCCATCCTTCTCCCCTGTATGCACGACTCCCCATCCTTCTCCCCTGTATGCACGGCTCCCCATCCTTCTCCCCTGTATGCATGGCTCCCCATCCTCCTCCCCTGTGTGCACGGCTCCCCATCCTTCTCCCCTGTATGCACGGCTCCCCATCCTTCTCCCCTGTATGCATGACTCCCCATCCTTCTCCCCTGTATGCACGGCTCCCCATCCTTCTCCCCTGTATGCATGGCTCCCCATCCTCCTCCCCTGTGTGCACGGCACCCCACTTTTTTCCCTGTCATACTTACCTCTCACCGGCGCGCAGCACAGAACTTCCTGGCATCTCAGCGTCTTCCTTCCTGTCTTCAGCGGTCACATGGTAGCGCTAATTAAGGGTGATGAATATGCGCATATTCATCACCCTTAATGATCGGTACCATGTGACCGCTGAAGACAGGACGGCGCTGAGACGCAGTTGCAGCCACCGCTGGAGGAAGGTGAGTATTACGTCTTCAGGGAGGGAGGGAAGGGGGCGGGAAGGAGGGAGGAGGGGGGGGCGGGAAGGGGGGAGGGAGGAGGGGGGGCGGAAACTTGACCCCGGAGTTTTATAAAATAAAAAAAAAAAAAAAGGAAAAAACCTAGCTCAAGGGCGCCCCCCCGCATCCCGCCGCCCTAGGCACGTGCCCTCAAGTGCCTAGTGGCAAATACGGCCCTGGATGTATAACTATGTGTTAGGGCTAGCGGAACGCACCAAATAATAAGACAGATAGAGTATGGTGCGTTCGCAGCCCGGGGTCCACCGTGCAGAGATGGAACCTGCTGCCAAGTAACGACGGACTATATGGCGGTACTCATAAGTATACACACGTGGGTTAAACTTCACCCAACGTGAAGGAAGCGATCCTGTTGCGTCACAGGACCGCGGTACCGCACATAGAGCGCGAGCAAGTAGTCAGCGAACTCAACCCCAAATAGGATTGAAGTCCGATTAGACCCTTGCTGGCACAACACCGCAACTGGGTGTGTAAGGAAACTAATAACAATATTAAGGCACAAGAGTGCATGCGGTGCCGCACTGACGAACGCCACTAACCACCCAGGCTTGGGTAAGGAAAGCACAGAGGAAGTGCACGGCGCCGTACTGGCGGTCACAGCAACTGGACGCTGTAATGTGTGATACGTGCTGTAGGCTAAGTCGGGCGCTAGATAGCAACCATACACCTTCCGCGAACAGACATTCAATAGGGTAGGGGTATCCAAGGACGACTTGCACTCACAACATACACACATTAACAATTGTACACTAGCGCATGGCCGTGCGGTCATGCGCAGTTTATATAGTTGCAGCACAGGAAGTGGCCACAGAAACTTTGCCCTTCCAAGACCTGCCAAAAGGACCAATGGAATGTGCTGCAGAGCCTGAGCACATGACCCTTGATCTCCAACGGGAGATCTTGCCCTGGGCATGCTCAGTGTGTGCAGACAAGGACTTAGTCCCAGAGAAGTCTGCTCGCTGCTGACCAGCACTGACTTTAATGGCAGAAGCTGAAGAAGCAGCAGTAACTCTCTGTACAGAGTGAGACTGAGCAAGACGCTGGGACCGACGACCCTGCTGAGCAGACTCCACTGCGGCTGGATAAGAATGGGAGACCGCAGCGGAGATGGCTCGAGATTCCCGCTGTGCAGAAGCGGGAACTCGAGACCTAACATTGCCCCCCCTCCTTGGGCCTCGCTACGCTCGAAGGCAGCAATGAGCTGTGGGGCCCGAATGTTTTCAGCAGGCTCCCATGACCTGTCGTCTGGGCCATAACCATTCCAATCCACCAGATAGAACTTTTTGCCGCGTACCACCTTGCACCCCAAAATAGCGTTCACCTCGTAATCGTCCGTAGACGAACCCGATGTCCCGGCAGATGACTCGGAAAACCGGGACATGTATACGGGTTTCAAGAGGGACACATGAAAGGTGTCGGTGATACCCAAGCGTGGAGGAAGAGCCAAACGGTAGACCACAGGATTAACCTGTTCGAGAACCTTGAAGGGACCCAAGTAGCGAGGAGCAAACTTAGTGGACTCAACTCGCAGCCTGATGTTACGGGCGGAGAGCCACACCAAGTCGCCAGGAGCAAAGGTCGGAGCGGGGCGCCGATGAACATCGGCGGAGGACCTCATTCTCTCCTTGGAGGCCCGAATGGCATCCTGCGTGCGGTCCCAAATGTCCCGTGCCTCCACAGCCCAGTCTGCCACCCTGGAGTCAGCAGAAGACACAGGCATGGGCACAGGAACACGCGTATGCTGGCCGTAATTTAGGAGGAATGGAGTCTGACCGGTGGAGTCGGCTACGGCATTGTTAAGTGCAAACTCTGCCCACGGTAGCAAGGATGCCCAATCATCCTGCCTGGCAGAAACAAAATGTCGTAAATATGTGACCAAGGTCTGGTTGGCCCTCTCTACCAACCCATTCGTCTCGGGATGATATGCCGAAGAGAGATTCAACTCAATACTGAGTAGACGACAAAGCTCTCTCCAGAATCGAGACGCAAACTGGGGACCCCGGTCACTAACAATTTTGTCTGGCATACCGTGTAGGCGAAAGATATGCTTGACGAACAAGACAGCCAACGCCCGTGCAGAAGGTAGCCGTGGAAGAGGCACCAAGTGCACCATTTTGGAAAAATGGTCGGTGATCACCCAGATAATGGTGCAGTTACGAGACTTGGGTAAGCCCACCACAAAGTCCATCCCGACCATCTCCCAGGGCCTGTCCGCCACCGGCAGAGGATAAAGCAAACCAGCTGGCCGTTGCCGAGGAGTCTTGTTCTTGGCGCAAGAGACACACACCCGAACATACTCTGCGACATCACGAGCCATATGCGGCCACCAGTACGTCCTCGCCAGTAACTCAGATGTCCTTTTGGTACCAAAATGTCCACCAACCCTGGACGAGTGTGCCCAAGAGAGAACCTCAGGTCGCAAATTGGATGCAACAAAAGTCTTGCCCGGGGGCACAGACTCTAACGAAACCGGGGCCACAGTTCTCAAGCTCTCGGTGGGGACAATAAGCCGAGGCTCCTCCTCCTCCTCCGCAGATGACACAACGGAGCGAGAGAGAGCGTCGGCCCGAATGTTCTTCTCCCCAGAAAGAAAATGGAGGGTGAAATGAAACCGGGAGAAGAATAAGGACCATCTGGCCTGGCGAGAATTCAACCGCTGGGCTGTCTGCAGGTACACCAAATTTTTATGGTCTGTGAAGACTTGGAAGGGAAAACGTGCACCCTCGAAGAGATGTCTCCACTCCGAGAAAGCCAACTTCATGGCTAGCAACTCCCTGTCCCCGATGGAATAATTCCTCTCTGCTGGTGAGAAGGTCTTGGAGAAAAAGAAGCAAGGATGCTTCCGACCTTGAGCATCCTTTTGGAAGAGGACTGCTCCAGCACCAACAGAAGAGGCATCCACCTCCATGATAAATGGCTTATCAACATCGGGGCGATGTAGGATGGGAGCGCTAGCGAAGTGTGACTTTATAGAGTTAAAGGCCTTGGAGACCTCCTCAGACCACAATTTGGGATTCGCCCCCAGGTGAGAGCAACCAAGGGAGCTACCAAAGTTGAGAAGTGCAGAATGAACTGGCGATAATAATTAATGAACCCCATAAAGCGCTGCACCGCTTTAAGAGAATGGGGTTCCTGCCAGTCCATCACAGCCTGTAGTTTGGCAGGATCCATAGCCAATCCCTGGGCAGAGATGATGTAGCCTAGGAAAGGTAAGGACTCCTGCTCAAACATACACTTCTCCAACTTGGCATAAAGGGAGTTTGCCCGTAGGAGGTCGAAGACTTTGCAAACATCTCTCCGGTGGGAGTCAATATCTGGAGAGTAGATGAGAATATCATCCAGATAGACTACGACCGAGGTGGAAAGCATATACCGGAAGATATTGTTCACAAAGTCTTGGAAAACGGCTGGGGCATTACAGAGCCCGAAAGGCATCACCAGATATTCATAATGCCCATCCCTGGTGTTAAAAGCCGTCTTCCATTCGTCCCCCTCACGGATGCGAATCAGGTTGTAAGCACCCCGCAGATCTAGTTTAGTAAATACCCTTGCTCCCCGAAGCCTATCGAAGAGCTCAGATATCAAGGGCAAAGGATACTTGTTCTTAACGGTGATGGCGTTAAGACCCCTGTAGTCTTTGCATGGGCGTAGTTCCCCATTCTTCTTCTGCACGAAGAAGAACCCTGCCCCAGCAGGTGACACTGACTTACTAATGAATCTTCTTGCCAGATTTTCCTGGATGTACTGTGACATGGCCTCCGTCTCTGGGAGAGATAGCGGATAGACTCGACCCCGGGGAGGCTCAGCACCAGGCAAGAGATCAATAGGACAGTTATATGGGCGATGGGGCGGAAGGATCTCCGCCGCCTTTTTGGAGAACACGTCTGCATAAGACCAATACTGCTTGGGGAGAGAGGAAAGATCTGCGGGTACCTCTGTAGTAGCAACCTGAACGCACTCCCTCTGACACCTACCCCCACAAGATTCGCCCCATCCCAGGATTCTGCCAGAGGACCACTCGATATGAGGAGAGTGGTACCGTAGCCAAGGTATTCCCAACAGGACCTCATCAATTTCCTCAGGAATGACGAGCAGAGATATAATCTCCTGATGAGATGGCGACATGGACAGAGTAAAAGGGATGGTCTGGTGTGTTATCTGTGAGGGCAGTGCCGACCCATTCACCACTCGTACCGTTACTGGTTGAGCTAGCATAACCAGGGGTATTGCGTGACGTTGGGCGAAGGCAGAAGACATAAAATTGCCCTCCGCCCCAGAATCCTCGCAGAGCTCTACCGAGTGGGAGAATGAGCCTATAGTAATTGTCCCCTTAAAGGACAATTTAGAGGCAAACGTCGCCGTGTCTAGTGTACCTCCACCTACTACCACTAGACGCTGACATTTCCTCGATCGCTGAGAACATCTGGTGGCTAGATGTCCTGACTGCTGGCAAACATGACAGACCTTGAGTGCACAAGCGGTCCGGGACTTAGATCCCGCTTGTGACACTTCCCTGGCCTCATGTGACTCAGGAACCAGGACAGGAGATTCCAGAGGTTTGGCGAAGGTGGGAGCCAGCTGAAACCTCTGCCTACACTGGGCTCGCTCTAACCTCCGCTCGTAAAAACGGAGGTCAATTCGAGTGGAGACAGTTATTAACTCCTCCAGTGTGACAGGAATCTCCCTAGTGGCCAGAGCGTCCTTAATGTGGTCAGCCAGGCCCCTCCAAAATATGGGGATAAGAGCTTTATCCGACCAATCCAGCTCAGAAGCTAAAGTGCGGAATTGGACGGCAAAATGACTGACCAAGGACTCACCCTGAGTTAATGCCAGCAGTTGGAGCGCAGTATCAGGGGTGACTTGAGGTCCTAAAAAGACCTGTTTCAGAGTGCTCAGAAACAGCGGAGCACTCTGCACCACATGATCACCACGCTCCCACAGCGGCGTAGCCCATTCCAACGCCCTATCCGACAAGAGAGACACTATAAATCCCACCTTAGCCCGCTCTGTGGGAAAACGTGCAGCCACGAGCTCGAGGTGAATAGAGCACTGACTCACAAATCCCCTACAAAACTTGCTATCACCAGAAAATTTTTCTGGCAGCGGGAGGCGAGAAAATGTCGGAGCAGGGGTGGCAATGGACAGGGTTGCTGCAGCCACGCTAGCAGCCTGTACAGCAACTGCGGTAACATCCACAGCTGAGGTTGCGCTCTCAAGAGCCGCCAACCTACCCTCCAACTGCTGGATATACTGCAAGGATTGCTGTTTGTCCGTCATTACTAGCCAGACCCTGGCGCTAGTGTAATGTTAGGGCTAGCGGAACGCACCAAATAATAAGACAGATAGAGTATGGTGCGTTCGCAGCCCGGGGTCCACCGTGCAGAGATGGAACCTGCTGCCAAGTAACGACGGACTATATGGCGGTACTCATAAGTATACACACGTGGGTTAAACTTCACCCAACGTGAAGGAAGCGATCCTGTTGCATCACAGGACCGCGGTACCGCACATAGAGCGCGAGCAAGTAGTCAGCGAACTCAACCCCAAATAGGATTGAAGTCCGATTAGACCCTTGCTGGCACAACACCGCAACTGGGTGTGTAAGGAAACTAAATAACAATATTAAGGCACAAGAGTGCATGCGGTGCCGCACTGACGAACGCCACTAACCACCCAGGCTTGGGTAAGGAAAGCACAGAGGAAGTGCACGGCACCGTACTGGCGGTCACAGCAACTGGACGCTGTAATGTGTGATACATGCTGTAGGCTAAGTCGGGCGCTAGATAGCAACCATACACCTTCCGCGAACAGACATTCAATAGGGTAGGGGTATCCAAGGACGACTTGCACTCACAACATACACACATTAACAATTGTACACTAGCGCATGGCCGTGCGGTCATGCACAGTTTATATAGTTGCAGCACAGGAAGTGGCCACAGAAACTTTGCCCTTCCAAGACCTGCCAAGAGGACCAATGGAATGTGCTGCAGAGCCTGAGCACATGACCCTCGATCTCCAACGGGAGATCTTGCCCTGGGCATGCTCAGTGTGTGCAGACAAGGACTTAGTCCCAGAGAAGTCTGCTCGCTGCTGACCACCACTGACTTTAATGGCAGAAGCTGAAGAAGCAGCAGTAACTCTCTGTACAGAGTGAGACTGAGCAAGACGCTGGGACCAACGACCCTGCTGAGCAGACTCCACTGCGGCTGGATAAGAATGAGAGACCGCAGCGGAGATGGCTCGAGATTCCCCCTGTGCAGAAGCGGGAACTCGAGACCTAACAACTATGTGCTTAATTCTAAAACTCTGGGCAAAACCGTCAATGAAAAAGACCTGGGTGTATGGGTGGATGACAAACTCATATTCAGTGGCCAGTGTCAGGCAGCTGCTACAAAGGCAAATAAAACAATGGGATGCATTAAAAGAGGCATAGATGCTCATGAGGAGAACATAACTTTACCTCTATACAAGTCACTAGTTCAACCACACTTAGAAAACTGTGCACAGTTCTGGTCTCCGGTGTATAAGAAAGACATAGCTGAACTGGAGCGGGTGCATAGAAGAGCGACCAAGGTTATTACAGGACTGGGGGGTCTGCAATACCAAGATAGGTTATTACTAGTGTTGTGCGATACCTTCCGATATCGGAAAGTATCGGTATCGGATAGGATCGGCCGATATTCAAAAAATATCGGATATCGCCGATGCCGATACCCGATCCCAATGCAAGTCAATGGGACCAAAATATCGGAATTAAAATAAACCCTATCTTGCCTTGTAGGTTCATTCTACATGAAGGAAAACAACTAAGAATAATGTAGGATGTATTGTGGGAGGTGGCGGAGACATTAAAGGCAATGAGGTTTAGCCCAATCAAATAGAATAGCATGTTTTGTTTTTTTTAAGACGTTCGGAGTGAAAAAGATATTGAGTATGTAAATTTTTTTTTATTTTGTCAGATATTGATGTTTCACTATTCCACGCCCTTCCCCTTCTTTTTTATTCTTTTTTTTTTTTACTTTTCCCACACTTGGTGGTGATGGCGAACTCAGTCGAGGGGTTCAAGAGAGGCCTGGATGTCTTCCTGGAGCAGAACAATATTGTATCATACAATTATTAGGTTCTGTAGAAGGACGTAGATCTGGGTATTTATTATGATGGAATATAGGCTGAACTGGATGGACAAATGTCTTTTTTCGGCCTTACTAACTATGTTACTATGTTACTATGTTACTTTTATCTTCATCATCATCAGCATCTTTGACATCAACTTCTTCTTCACCTTATTCATCTTCTTCTTCATCTTCTACCTATTTTTTTTTTTATTACATTCTTCATATTCATTTTATTCAACTATTATTATTCTTCCTATTCTACATATTCTTTTTATTCCACTGTTATTATTCTTCCTATTCTACTTCTTCATCATATTCTCATTTGTGACAGGCATTCCCGTAGTTGTTATCTATAAAAGTTGGAAGATTACACCTTCCGTTCTGCCAGTCACAAAAGTTACATTTGTCCGCGTTCAGTTTGGCCTGCAGCATCAGGCTTTATCCAGGGGCACCACGAGGAGGAACGGACTCACCCCCATACACTGCTTAGTCTTCTTCTGCATATAATTTAGATAATATATTTTGCTCTGATATTAAGTCTTATGCTTAATGTTCTTCTGCTCTTTGTTCTGCAGCCTCTTGTTCTTCTGCTTCTCGGTCTTCCATGTCGTCGTCTCCAGGGTCGTCGTCTCCAGTGTCGTCATCTCCGCCGTCGTCGTCTCAGCCGTCGTCGTCTCCGCCGTCGTCGTCGTCGTCATCGGGGTGGTCTTCCGGGTCGTCGTCGTCGTCATCGGGGTGGTCTTCCGGGTCGTCGACTTTAGGGTCTTCAACTTGGAAATGTAGCAGAAAGTACAAGAAGGCTGAGAAAATGCCAAGAACCAGCTGATGGAACTGGAACTCGGATGGCTACCCGAAGGTTCAAGAGCCTATGGAACTACCGAGGACCAGCTGACGTTACTGGAACCCGGTTACTAAGCAGGAGGTACCCGTGCTAAAAAGCACTACCAAGGACCGCCTGACGTTGGCGGAACTCGGATACCCAGAAGGAGGCACCTAAGCCAAAGGCTCTGCCCGGAACCAGCTGACAATACTGGAACCAGGATGGGGAGCAGAAGGTACAAGAGCAAAAGACACTGCCGAGAACCAGCTGACGGTACTGGAACCCGGATGGGTAGCCGAAGGTCCAAGAGCCAATGGAACTACCGAGGACCAGCTGACGTTACTGGAACCCGCTTACTAAGCAGGAGGTACCCGTGCCCGAAAGCACTACCAAGGACCACCTGACGTTGGTGGAACTTGGATACCCAGAAGGAGGCACCTAAGCCAAAGGCTCTGCCCGGAACCAGCTGACGGTACTGGAACCAGGATGGGGAGCAGAAGGTACAAGAGCAAAAGACACTGCCGAGAACCAGCTGACGGTGCTGGAACCAGGTGGTGGACCTGAAGGTCCACAGGAGAGGAGAGAACAGCTAGGCCGCGAGGCAGCCGCAGTTACCGAACCCCAACAGTCCTACAGGGGGAGCTGGGCCTACTGGCACTACAGAACCAGCCTTGACTGCCAGTTCACGCAGCCCACATAGGAAGCTCCTAAACTGGAGGCACCCTGGAGTTGGCTAACCCGACCGCACCACGACGGGGCAAGCATAGGCGTCTCAGTGAGCTTGACACAACCCGGAAACAGCTGGCGGTGCTGAAACCAGGCTTGGCACGAGGGAGTACCTGTGTCAAGAACACTGCCGAGAACCAGCTGGCGGTGCTGGAACCCAGATGCGTTGCCCCAGTGTGCAAGAGCCAATGGCACGACCGAGGACCAGCTGGCGGTGCTGGAACCCGGTTACTAAGCTGTAGGTGCCCGCGCTTAAAAGCACTACCAAGGACCGCCTGACGTTGGCGGAACTCGGATACCCAGGAGGAGGCACCTAAGCCAAAGGCTCGGCCTGGAACCAGCTGACGGTGCTGGAACCAGGTGGTGGACCTGAAGGTCCACAGGAGAGGAGAGAACAGCTAGGCCGCGAGGCAGCCGCAGTTACCGAACCCCAACAGTCCTACAGGGGGAGCTGGGCCTACTGGCACTACAGAACCAGCCTTGACTGCCAGTTCACGCAGCCCACATAGGAAGCTCCTAAACTGGAGGCACCCTGGAGTTGGCTAACCCGACCGCACCACGACGGGGCAAGCATAGGCGTCTCAGTGAGCTTGACACAACCCGGAAACAGCTGGCGGTGCTGAAACCAGGCTTGGCACGAGGGAGTACCTGTGTCAAGAACACTGCCGAGAACCAGCTGGCAGTGCTGGAACCCAGATGCGTTGCCCCAGTGTGCAAGAGCCAATGGCACGACCGAGGACCAGCTGGCGTTGCTGGAACCCGGTTACTAAGCTGTAGGTGCCCGCGCTTAAAAGCACTACCAAAGACCGCCTGACGTTGGCGGAACTCGGATACCCAGGAGGAGGCACCTAAGCCAAAGGCTCGGCCTGCAACCAGCTGACGGTGCTGGAACCAGGTGGTGGACCTGAAGGTCCACAGGAGAGGAGAGAACAGCTAGGCCGCGAGGCAGCCGCAGTAACCGAACCCCAACAGTCCTACAGGGGGAGCTGGGCCTACTTGCACTACAGAACCAGCCTTGACTGCCAGTTCACGCAGCCCACATAGGAAGCTCCTAAACTGGAGGCACCCTGGAGTTGGCTAACCCGACCGCACCACGACGGGGCAAGCATAGGCGTCTCAGTGAGCTTGACACAACCCTGAAACAGCTGGCGGTGCTGAAACCAGGCTTGGCACGAGGGAGTACCTGTGTCAAGAACACTGCCGAGAACCAGCTGGCGGTGCTGGAACCCAGATGCGTTGCCCCAGTGTGCAAGAGCCAATGGCACGACCGAGGACCAGCTGACGGTGCTGGAACACAGTTACTAAGCTGTAGGTGCCCGCGCTTAAAAGCACTACCAAGGACCGCCTGACGTTGGCGGAACTCGGATACCCAGGAGGAGGCATCTAAGCCAAAGGCTCGGCCCGGAACCAGCTGACGGTGCTGGAACCAGGTGGTGGACCCCAAGGCCTACAGGAGAGGAGAGAACAGCTAGGCCGCGAGGCAGCCGCAGTTACCGAACCCCAACAGTCCTACAGGGGGAGCTGGGCCTACTGGCACTACAGAACCAGCCTTGACTACCAGTTCACGCAGCCCACATAGGAAGCTCCTAAACTGGAGGCACCCTGGAGTTGGCTAACCCGACCGCACCACGACGGGGCAAGCATAGGCGTCTCAGTGAGCTTGACACAACCCGGAAACAGCTGACGGTGCTGAAACCAGGCTTGGCACGAGGGAGTACCTGTGACAAGAACACTGCCGAGAACCAGCTGGCGGTGCTGGAACCCAGATGCGTTGCCCCAGTGTGCAAGAGCCAATGGCACGACCGAGGACCAGCTGGCGGTGCTGGAACCCGGTTACTAAGCTGTAGGTGCCCGCGCTTAAAAGCACTACCAAGGACCGCCTGACGTTGGCGGAACTCGGATACCCAGGAGGAGGCACCTAAGCCAAAGGCTCGGCCTGGAACCAGCTGACGGTGGTGGAACCAGGTGGTGGACCCCAAGGCCCACAGGAGAGGAGAGAACAGCTAGGCCGCGAGGCAGCCGCAGTTACCGAACCCCAACAGTCCTACAGGGGGAGCTGGGCCTACTGGCACTACAGAACCAGCCTTGACTGCCAGTTCACGCAGCCCACATAGGAAGCTCCTAAACTGGAGGCACCCTGGAGTTGGCTAACCCGACTGCAACACGACGGGGCAAGCATAGGCGTCTCAGTGAGCTTGACACAACCCGGAAACAGCTGACGGTGCTGAAACCAGGCTTGGCACGAGGGAGTACCTGTGACAAGAACACTGCCGAGAACCAGCTAGCGGTGCTGGAACCCAGATGCTTTGCCCCAGTGTGCAAGAGCCAATGGCACGACCGAGGACCAGCTGGCGGTGCTGGAACCCGGTTACTAAGCTGTAGGTGCCCGCGCTTAAAAGCACTATCAAGGACCGCCTGATGTTGGCGGAACTCGGATACCCAGGAGGAGGCACCTAAGCCAAAGGCTCGGCCTGGAACCAGCTGACGGTGCTGGAACCAGGTGGTGGACCCCAATGCCCACAGGAGAGGAGAGAACAGCTAGGCCGCGAGGCAGCCGCAGTTACCGAACCCCAACAGTCCTACAGGGGGAGCTGGGCCTACTGGCACTACAGAACCAGCCTTGACTACCAGTTCACGCAGCCCACATAGGAAGCTCCTAAACTGGAGGCACCCTGGAGTTGGCTAACCCGACCGCACCACGACGGGGCAAGCATAGGCGTCTCAGTGAGCTTGACACAACCCGGAAACAGCTGACGGTGCTGAAACCAGGCTTGGCACGAGGGAGTACCTGTGACAAGAACACTGCCGAGAACCAGCTGGCGGTGCTGGAACCCAGATGCATTGCCCCAGTGTGCAAGAGCCAATGGCACGACTGAGGACCAGCTGGCGGTGCTGGAACCCGGTTACTAAGCTGTAGGTGCCCGCGCTTAAAAGCACTACCAAGGACCGCCTGACGTTGGCGGAACTCGGATACCCAGGAGGAGGCACCAAAGCCAAAGGCTCGGCCTGGAACCAGCTGACGGTGCTGGAACCAGGTGGTGGACCCCAAGGCCCACAGGAGAGGAGAGAACAGCTAGGCCGCGAGGCAGCCGCAGTTTCCGAACCCCAACAGTCCTACAGGGGGAGCTGGGCCTACTGGCACTACAGAACCAGCCTTGACTACCAGTTCACGCAGCCCACATAGGAAGCTCCTAAACTGGAGGCACCCTGGAGTTGGCTAACCCGACTGCAACACGACGGGGCAAACATAGGCGTCTCAGCGAGTTTGACACACCCCGGAAACAGCTGACGGTGCTGAAACCAGGTTTGGCACGAGGGAGTACCTGTGACAAAAACACTGCCGCGAACCAGCTGGCGGTGCTGGAACCCAGATGCGTTGCCCCAGTGTGCAAGAGCCAATGGCACGACCGAGGACCAGCTGGCGGTGCTGGAACACGGTTACTAAGCTGTAGGTGCCCGCGCTTAAAAGCACTACCAAGGACCGCCTGACGTTGGCGGAACTCGGATACCCAGGAGGAGGCACCTAAGCCAAAGGCTCGGCCTGGAACCAGCTGACGGTGCTGGAACCAGGTGGTGGACCCCAAGGCCCACAGGAGAGGAGAGAACAGCTAGGCCGCGAGGCAGCCGCAGTTACCGAACCCCAACAGTCCTACAGGGGGAGCTGGGCCTACTGGCACTACAGAACCAGCCTTGACTACCAGTTCACCCAGCCCACATAGGAAGCTCCTAAACTGGAGGCACCCTGGAGTTGGCTAACCCGACCGCACCACGACGGGGCAAGCATAGGCGTCTCAGTGAGCTTGACACAACCCGGAAACAGCTGACGGTGCTGAAACCAGGCTTGGCACGAGGGAGTACCTGTGACAAGAACACTGCCGAGAACCAGCTGGCGGTGCTGGAACCCAGATGCGTTGCCCCAGTGTGCAAGAGCCAATGGCACGACCGAGGACCAGCTGGCGGTGCTGGAACCCGGTTACTAAGCTGTAGGTGCCCGCGCTTAAAAGCACTACCAAGGACCGCCTGACGTTGGCGGAACTCGGATACCCAGGAGGAGGCACCTAAGCCAAAGGCTCGGCCCGGAACCAGCTGACGGTGCTGGAACCAGGTGGTGGACCCCAAGGCCCACAGGAGAGGAGAGAACAGCTAGGCCGCGAGGCAGCCGCAGTTACCGAACCCCAACAGTCCTACAGGGGGAGCTGGGCCTACTGGCACTACAGAACCAGCCTTGACTACCAGTTCACGCAGCCCACATAGGAAGCTCCTAAACTGGAGGCACCCTGGAGTTGGCTAACCAGACCGCACCACGACGGGGCAAGCATAGGCGTCTCAGCGAGCTTGACACAACCCGGAAACAGCTGACAGTGCTGAAACCAGGCTTGGCACGAGGGAGTACCTGTGACAAGAACACTGCCGAGAACCAGCTGTCGGTGCTGGAACCCAGATGCGTTGCCTATTAAAGATTGTCTTCCTAGAGCCCCAACTAGCGGTGTTGGAGCTAAGGGTAAGCAGGGGGAGCAGAGTGTAGGCCGAAGCCTGCACTGGAGGCAGCTTTGTGTCTGTGTTGCGTTTGCAGGACACTTTGCCGGCTACACAGTGGGGGAACAGCTGGCGTTGCTGAACCCCACTAACACAATGGCGTGTGTTTTTCTCTGTGCAGCTAGCACTTGCGGTCAAAAACTAGCGATGTTAGAGCCCGTGTTGAAGCAGGAGGAGGAGGAGAGGAGCAGAGTGTAGGCCGAAGCCTATTTGAACCAATTTCAAAGGAAACCTTTAACCCCCCCTCAGGTGTTACAAAGTACAAGAGACACACCTTGTGCAGTATTAATGCTGCACAAGTGAAAGGTTGCTCTATTAATTTGTCTACTTGCACACGCTGAATGAAAGACGTACACAATTTAGCCCATTCTACAGTCAAACTGTAGTGGATGCGTGACTTGGCTTTTTAAGGAGACGCAGCACAGGTGTCCCAAATAACGCCTTGGTGCTTGGCGCAGCTTCCTGAGCGTTGTTATTTGCTGTACAGGAGTCTGCGCTCTTGTGTTATCCCTTGGCAATGCCCTGTTAGAGCTGCCCGTCTTATGACCTCATTTCATGTTGGCCGGTGCGGTTAACGATGGCCATAAATCCCAGACCCACAGTGCCTTTTCATAAAGTCACACTGCGGTGCTGTGATTCGTGGCCTTGAGCAGTAAATATTTTGGCCGCTCACACACGTCCTTACACCTTCTTCAGACTGGGCGGCCTCTGCTGATCCCTTCTCGCATGCCGCGGCCATGAGGCTGCACAGTCTGAAGAAGGCGGAAGGAGATGAGTTAAGACAGGTGAAGATATGCACTGCTCGTGCCCATCAATCACACCCTCGCAGTCAAAATAAGACAACGAGGAGCATTGTTTCAGGCAGGGCGGACGCACAGGCGCAACAAGCCAACCAATGATGTCAGAAGACGGGAAGCGCTACCAAGGGGGGTGCTGCGTATCATTAGAAAGGAAAGTCACACCTCAGGGACAGTGGAATGGTCTCAATGAGACACATTTTGTACGTTTTGAGTTCCACGTGGGCAAGGACAAAAAGTCAGCCACCTTGTACAAATGCAGCAGTACTGCTGTACAAGGTGGCTGTTATACATAGAAACACCTGGGGGTGGGGGGCAGGCTCCCTTCAATTTCAGTTCATGTGCCTGCGTGGCGTTTGCAGGACACGTTGCCAGCTACACAGCAGGGGAACAGCTGGCGGTGCTGAACGCCACTAACACATTGGCTGGTGTTTTTCTCTGTGCAGCTAGCATGTCCGGGCAGAAACTGGCGTTGTTTGAGCCCAGGGTCAGCAGGAGGAGGAGAGGAGCAAAGTGTAGGCCGAAGCCTGCACTGGTGGCAGGCTGGCAGCTTTTGTTCAGTTGTGCCAGCGTGGCTTGTGCTGGACACGATGCCGACTACACAGCAGGGGAACAGCTGGCGGTGCTGAACCCCACTAACACATTGGCTGGTGTTTTTCTCTGTGCAGCTAGCATGTCCGGGCAGAAACTGGCGGTGTTTGAGCCCAGGGTCAGCAGGAGGAGGAGAGGAGCAGAGTGTAGGCCGAAGCCTGCACTGGTGGCAGCTTTTGTTCTGTTGTGCCAGCGTGGCTTGTGCTGGACACGTTGCCGACTACACAGCAGGGGAACAGCTGGCGTTGCTGAACCCCACTAACACATTGGCTGGTGTTTTTCTCTGTGCAGCTAGCAGTTCCGGGCAAAAACTAGCGGTGTTAGAGCCCAGGGTCAGCAGGAGAGGAGCAGAGTGTAGGCCGAAGCCTAGTTGAACCAATTTCAAAGGTTACCTTTAACCCCCCTCAGGTGTTGCAAGGTACAAGAGCCACACCTTGTGCAGCATTAATGCTGCACAAGTAAAAGGTTGCTCTATTTGTTTTGCTCCTTGCACACGCTGACTAAAACACGTACACTATTTAGCCCATTATACTGTCAAACAGTTGTGGAGGCGTGACTTGTCTTATTAAGGAGACGCAGCACAGGTGTCAAAATTTGCACCTAGGTACTGGGCGCAGATTCCTGAGCGTTGTTATTTGCTGTACAGGAGTCTGCGCTATTGTGATCCCTTGGCCATGCGCTGTGAGCGCTTCCTGTCTTCTGACCTCATTTCATTTCGGCCGTTGCGGTTAGCGATGGACATGAATCCCAGACCCACAGTGTGTTTTCAAAAAATCACACTGCGTGGCTGGGATTCGTGGCCTTGTGCAGTAAATAGGTTTGCCGCTTACACATGTCCTTACACCTGCTCCAGACTGGGCGGCCTCAGCTGATCCCTTATAGCCTACCACGGCCAGGAGGCCGCACAGTCTGAAGAAGGCGGAAGGAGATGAGTTAAGACAGGCGAACATATGCACTGCTCGTGCCCATAAACCACACCCTCGCTGACAAAATAAATATGACAACGAGGGGCGTTGTTTCTAGCAGGGCGGATGCACAGGCGCAGCCAGCTAACCATGATGACAAAAGACGGGAAACGCTACCAAGGGGGGTGCTGCGTATCATTAGAAAGGAAAGTCACACCTCAGGGACAGTGGAATGGTCTCAATGAGACACATTTTGTACGTGTTGAGTTCCACGTGGACAAGGAGAAAAAGTCAGCCACCTTGTACAAATGCAGCAGTACTGCTGTACTAGGTGGCTGTTATACATAGAAACACCTGGGGGGGTGGGGCCAGGTTCCCTTTAATTTCAGTTCATGTGCCTGCGTGGCGTTTGCAGGTCACGTTGCCGGCTACACAGCAGGGGAACAGCTGGCGTTGCTGAACCCCACTAACACATTGGCTGGTGTTTTTCTCTGTGCAGCTAGCACTTCCGGGCAAAAACTAGCGGTGTTTGAGCCCAGGGTCAGCAGGAGGAGGAGAGGAGCAGAGTGTAGGCCGAAGCCTGCACTGGTGGCAGCTTTTGTTCTGTTGTGCCAGCGTGGCTTGTGCTGGACACGTTGCCGACTACACAGCAGGGGAACAGCTGGCGGTGCTGAACCCCACTGACACATCACCTAGTGTTTTTTCTGTGTAGACAACACTTCCAGGTGGCAACTGACAGTGTTGAAACCCAGGGAATCAAAGAGGAGCAGAGTGTAGGCCGAAGCCTGCAGTGGAGCAAGTTGAAAGGGAACCTTTAACCCCCCCCCCCCCCCCAGGCATTTGTTGCTGAAAGAGCCATCTTGTACAGCAGTAATACTGCACATGGAAAATGGTGGCTCCGAAAATTATGCTCCTTGCAAACGCTGAAGTACACACTCATATAATGTGTCCCCTCACACCGTCAAACCATCCCGGAAGTGGGACTTTCCTTTGTAATGTGACACAGCACAGCCGTCATTCCAACCCCCTTGGTGCCGGGCGCCACCTCCTCACCGTTGTTTGGTTCTGTCACGGAGCCCGCGCTGTAATGTTATCCCTTGGCCATGCACAGTTAGCGGTGCCTGTCTTCTGACATCATGTAGGTGTCAGGCTGGCAGTGCCTGTGCGTCCAAGCTGCCCGAGATCCAACCTTGCAATGTCATCTAATGTAGTCCCACTGCGGGCCAGGGATCCATGGGCATGCGCAGTGCATATCATCGCCTCTCACTCACCTCCTTCCTGCTTCTTCAGACTGTGCGGCGTCACGGCCGTGGCATGCTATTAGGGATCAGCTGACGCTGCCTAGTCTGAAGAAGCGTGAAGAAGGGGAGTGAGAGGCTAGTATATGCACTGCGCATGGCCATGGATACCAGGCCCACTGTGGGATCACATTAGACGACACTGCGAGGTGTGATTTCGGGCAGCGTGGACGCACAGGCGCAGCCAGGATGACAACAAATGATGTCAGAGGACGGGCAGCGCAAACTGTGCATGGCCAAGGGATAACATAACAGCGCAGGGTCCATGACGGAATCAAACAACGCTAAGGAGGCAGCGCACGGTGCCAAGGGGGTAGCAATGACGGCTGTGCTGCGTCACATTACAAAGGAAAGTCCCACCTCCGGGACGGTTGGACGGTGTGAGGGGACACATTACATGAGTGTGTAGTTCAGCGTTTGCAAGGAGCATAATTTCAAGAGCGACCTTTCCCTTGTGCAGTATTAGTGCTGCACATGGTGGCTCTTTCAGTAACAAACGCCCAGGGGGGGGGACAGGTCCCCTTACATTTTAGTTGTGCCAGCGTGGCGGTCGCATGACACATTGCCGGATACACAGCTGGGGATCAGCTGACGTTACTGAACCCCAATAACAGAGGAGCGACTGTTGACTGTGCACACAGCACTTCCAGGCACCAACTGGCGGTGTTAGAGCCCAGGGACAGCAGGAGGAGCAGATTGGAGGTATTGCCGCACACACAGCTGGGGATCAGCTGACGTTACTGAACCCCAATAACAGAGGAGCGACTGTTGACTGTGCACACAGCACTTCCAGGCACCAACTGGCGGTGTTAGAGCCCAGGGACAGCAGGAGGAGCAGATTGGAGGTATTGCCGCACACACAGCTGGGGATCAGCTGACGTTACTGAACCCCAATAACAGAGGAGCGACTGTTGACTGTGCACACAGCACTTCCAGGCACCAACTGGCGGTGTTAGAGCCCAGGGACAGCAGGAGGAGCAGATTGGAGGTATTGCCGCACACACAGCTGGGGATCAGCTGACGTTACTGAACCCCAATAACAGAGGAGCGACTGTTGACTGTGCACACAGCACTTCCAGGCACCAACTGGCGGTGTTAGAGCCCAGGGACAGCAGGAGGAGCAGAGGAACAGAGTGTAGGCCGAAGCCTGATTGGAGCAAGTTGAAAGGAAACCTTTAACCCCCCCCCCCCAAGACGTTTGTAGCTGAAAGAGCCATCTTGTGCAGCACTAAGGATGCAAAAGGAAAAGGTTGCTCTTTTAATTATGCTCCTTGCAAACACCGAAGTAAACACTAAAAATGTGTCCCTTTATACCGTTAAACCGTTCCGGAGGTGCGAATTTCCTTCGTAATGGGACACAGCACAGCTGTCATTCCTATCCCCTTGATGCCGTGCGCTGCCTCCTCAGCGTTGTTTTAAGCTGTCACGGAGCCTGCGCTGTTCTGTTAGCCCTTGGCCATGCCCAATTAGCGCTGCCTGTCTTCTGACATAATTTGGTGTCAGGCTGTCAGTGCCTGTGCGTCCACGCTGCTCCAGATCCCACCTCGCAGTCTCGTCTAACGTAATCCCACTGCGGGCCTTGGAACCATGGGCATGCACAGTGCATAACCTCGACTCTCACTCCCCTCCTTCCCTCTTCTTCAGACTGTGCGGTGTCACGGCCGTGGCATGCTAGGGATCAGCTGACGGCGCACAGTCTAAAGAAGGCGGAGGGAAATGAGCGAGAGCCCGAGGGGAAGATATGCACTGCGCATGCCCATGGATCCCAGGCCCGCAGTGTGACTCAATCAGAAGACACTGTGAGGCGGGATCTCGGGCAGCGCGGCCGCACAGGCGCAGCCAGCCTGACACCAAATTATGTCAGAAGACAGGCAGCGCAAATAGGGCATGCCCAAGGGATAACAGAACAGCGCAGGCTCCATGACAGCTTAAAACAACGCTGAGGAGGCAGCGCATGGCACCAAGGGGGTAGGAATGACGGCTGTGCTGCGTCACATTACGAAGGAAAGTCCCAGCTCCGGGACGGTATAACGGTATCAGTGAACACATTTTATAAGTGTTAAGTTCTGCGTGTGCAAAGAGCTAAAAAAAAAGAGCTACCTTTTCCTTGTGCAGCATTACTGCTGCACAAGATGGCTCTTTCAGTAACAAACGACGGGGGGGGGGGGGGGTTGTTGTGCCAGCGTGGCGGTCGCAGGACACATTGCCGGCTACACAGCTGGGGATCAGCTGACGTTACTGAAACCCAATAACACTGGGTCGTATGTTTTTACTGTGCAGCCTGCACTTCTGAGCCGCAACTGGCGGTGTTGGAGCCCAGGAATAGCAGTTCAGGTGGTAGAAAGATGAACACAGCAGGAGACCTGGATGACACCCAATTACTTAATCAGGCAGAGGAGTGGCAAATTCCTGCGAGATCCAGGCCTGGTTCATTTTCAGGAAAGTAAGCCGGTCAACGTTATCGGAGGATAGTTGCATGCGACGGTCTGTTAGTACACCACCTGCGGCACTAAAGACACGTTCCGATAAGACACTAGCCGCAGGGCAAGCCAGCACCTCCAATGCATACTGGCTTAGCTCTGGCCATGTATCCAGCTTAGAGACCCAAAACTTGAACGGGGAAGAGCCGTCTGGGAGTACAGTAAGAGGGCAAGCCATGTAGTCTGTCACCATCTGACGGAACCGTTGCCTCCTGCTGACTGGAGCCGCCGGTGATGGTGTAGACATTTGGGGCGGGCACACAAAAGTGTGCCAGAGTTGTGCCATACTGGGCTTGCCTTGGGCAGAGGCACTGCTTCTGCTCCCTCTTTGGGCAGAGCCTCCCCCACTGCCTCGACGCACTGAGCTGCTTTGTAAAGCACTAGCAGCACTCCTCTCAGTTGGACAGGAGAAGATGATGGAATTCACCAGTGTGTCGTGGTACTCCCGCAATTTACGCTCCCGGGTCAACGCAGGGATGAGGTTTTGGACGTTGTCCCGGTAGCGAGGATCGAGGAGGGTGAACACCCAATAATCAGGCATGTTGAGAATGTGGTCGATGCGGCGGTCGTTTCTCAGGCACTGCAGCATGAAATCCACCATGTGCTGCAGAGTGCCAACTGGCCCAGAAACGCTGTCCCCTGCTTGAGACATGATCTCTGCCTGCTCGTCATCACCCCACCCTCGCTGTACACACTGACCACTGGACAATTGTGTCGCTCCCTCCTCTGGACGGAGCTCTTCCTCCTCCATTGACTCCTCCTCATCCTCCTCACAAATTGGCCCCTGCGTACCCCTTTGTGAGGAACCACGTGGCGCTGACTCTCCAGAAGCTGATGGAAAAGGTGACTCCTCATCCTCCACCTCTTCCACCACATCATCCCTTAACCCTTGCAAAGTTTGCTGAAGCAGGCAGATAAGGGGGACAGTCATGCTGACTAGTGCATCATCTGCACTTGCCATCCGCGTGGAATAATCAAAAGGACGCAAAACCTGGCAGACGTCCTTCATAGTGGCCCACTCTGTGGTTGTGAAGTCTGATCGGCGCTGACTGCGACTTCTTTGCGCCTGATGCAGCTGGTACTCCATAACTGCTTGCTGCTGCTCACACAACCGCTCCAACATATGTAACGTGGAATTCCACCGGGTAGGTAGGTCACATATGATGCGGTGTTCCGGAAGGCGGAATCGGCGCTGCAGAGCAGCAATGCGGGATCTGGCCAAGCTGGAACGCCGCAAGTGAGCACACTCTAGGCGGACCTTGTGCAGCAGGGCATCAAGATCCGGATAGTCCCTCAGAAAACTCTGCACAACCAAATTGAGCACATGTGCCAGACATGGGATGTGAGTGAGGTTGCCAAGGGCCAAAGCTGCCACCAGATTTCGGCCATTGTCACACACTACCATGCCTGGCTGGAGATTCGCTGGCAGTAACCACACATCGCTCTCCTGCTTGATGGCATTCCAGAGCTCCTGCGCTGTGTGGCTTCGATGCCCCAATGAAACTAGTTTCAAGACGGCCTGCTGACGTTTGGCCACGGCTGTGCTCATGTCGGTCATAGGTAAAAGTTCACGGGTCCATGTGGAGGTGGACTGTGACGGATCCTGCAGAGAGGAATCAGAGGAACTGGTGTAAGAGGAGTAGTCGATGCGTACAGACTGGATTCCTGCAATCCTTGGAGTGGGCAGGACACGTCCTGCGCCACTCGCACGATCTGTACCTGGCTCAACAACATTAACCCAATGGGCAGTGAGGGAAACATATCGCCCCTGTCCATGCTGACTGGTCCACGCATCGGTGGTGAGGTGGACCTTGCTACTGACGGCGTTCAGTAGCGCATGTTTTATGTTTGCCTCAACATGCCTGTGCAGGGCAGGGACAGCCTGCCTGCTGAAGTAAAAGCGGCTGGGCACCTTGTACTGTGGGACTGCCAATGCCATCAAGTCACGGAAGCTGTCAGTCTCCACCAGCCTGAACGAGAGCATTTCCAGGGACAACAGTTTGGCAATGCCTGCATTCAGAGCCTGTGCTCGGGGGTGGTTGGCCGAGAATGCCCGCCTTTTCTCCCATGCCTGGACTACCGATGGCTGTAGAGTAGACTGGGAGTGTGAGGATGACTGGGAAGGTGGTGCTGTGGGTGGAATTACACTAGGTCTCTGGACAACAGTGGAGGAAGAGGCAACACGAGATGAAGAGGTGGTAGCTGCCGCTGTTGGTTGGCCTACGTCTTCACTGTGTTTCTGTAACTCCACCGCGTGCCTGGTCCGCACATGTTTCCACATATTTGTGGTATTGAGGTTGCTGACACTTTTACCTCTTTTTACTTTCTGATGACACAGCTTGCATTTGACAAAACAAATGTCATCTGCAACTGTGTCAAAAAAGGACCAGGCACTGCAAGTCTTGGGAGCGCCCTTTTTGGCTTTGGAAAGAGACAGGCTCCTAACGGGTGCCAAAGTGGAGGCTACAGGCTCCGCAGTCTTCCCCCTCCCTCTCCCTCTTTGGCCCGTAAGGGGAAGCTCTTCCTCAGAGCTGCTCCCACCACCTTCCTGTTCCTCACGCCACGATGGGTCAAGGACCTCATCATCTCCACTACCCTCTGCCACCAACTGCTCCTCCTGGGTAGTCTCGGCAGCACAGTACGCATCAGAAAGCGGCACCTGAGTTTCATCATCAGATGCGTACTGCGCTGTGGTCACCGGAGGCACTGGCCCACCTGCCTCTTCAGAGTCAGAGAGATAAAGCTTTTGGGCATCACTGCACACTGCCTCTTCTTCCATTTCTCCAATGCTGCTTGGCTGGCCCCCTGTTTCCAAGCCAAGAGATTCAGAGAACAGAAGTAGAGACGGCTCCTGTCCTGGGCTCTCTGACTGCCTGGCCAATTTGGCAGGTGGTGAAGAGACAGATGGCTGCTCTCCAGTGCTCTGTGCCTGAGAGGATGTGGCACTAACTGAAGTCGATGCCGAGGCGTTAGCTGCCATCCACCCGACAACGGCTTCAATTTGGTCTTCACGTAGCAGCGGTGCACGGCGCTCTCCGACAAAGCTGCGCATGAAGGACTGTTCCCTGCTGAAACTGAGTGACGACGAGTCACCGGCGCCCGCAGCAGGCACAGAATCACCACGTCCTCTCCCTGCTCCTCTCCCTGCTCCGCGCCCACGCCCACGTGCCTTACTCCCTGCCCTCTTCATCTTGGTTGACAGATAAAGATAAGCATAAAAGTACTAAGGCCTTAGTGTGCTTATTCCTGAAATGCTCCTCCTAACAGGTGTAAGAAACACTAATGTTGTAAATTGTGGACTAAACTTTATTATTTTTCAAATGTGGCCTACACAAGTGTTAAGTTGTGTTTGGTGAACTTAACTTTTTTTTTGGTGCAGATCGGGCTACAGAGCTAGTTTAAATCACACGGAGACCGTGTAGACAGCCGTAAACGGCGCTGCAAGGCCAAAAAACCCTCCTCTCGGTTATCCTATATAGTGTTTTTCCACTATTTAGCTGGATACGAGTGGAAAGACACTAATAGGAATTTTTTTTTTCAAATTTTAAACTGGCTGCACTATTTGAAAAAAAGGAAATTGTTTTTCAAGGTATGAGGCAGTAACGCACCCTGAGCTGAATCCAACCGGCTATGGCTGCACACAGACTACAGGGCGAGCTGCGCTCACACAGAGACCGTGCAGACAGCCGTAAACGGCGCTGCAAGGCCAACAAACCCTCCTCTAGGTTATCCTATATAGTGTTTTTCCACTATTTAGCTGGATACGAGTGGAAAGACACTAATAGGAATTTTTTTTTTCAAATTTTAAACAGGCTGCACTATTTGAAAAAAAGTAAAATTTTTCTCAAGGTATGAGGCAGTAACGAACCCTGAGCTGAATCCAACCGGCTATGGCTGCACACAGACTACAGGGCGAGCTGGGCTCACACGGAGACCGTGCAGACAGCCGTAAACGGCGCTGCAAGGCCAAAAAAACCTCCTCTAGGTTATCCTATATAGTGTTTTTCCACTATTTAGCTGGATACGAGTGGAAAGACACTAATAGGAATTTTTTTTTTCAAATTTTAAACTGGCTGCACTATTTGAAAAAATGGAAATTGTTTTTCAAGGTATGAGGCAGTAACGCACCCTGAGCTGAATCCAACCGGCTATGGCTGCACACAGACTACAGGGCGAGCTGCGCTCACACAGAGACCGTGCAGACAGCCGTAAACGGCGCTGCAAGGCCAACAAACCCTCCTCTAGGTTATCCTATATAGTGTTTTTCCACTATTTAGCTGGATACGAGTGGAAAGACACTAATAGGAATTTTTGTTTTTCAAATTTTAAACAGGCTGCACTATTTGAAAAAAAGTAAAATTTTTCTCTAGGTATGAGCCAGTAACGAACCCTGAGCTGAATCCAACCGGCTATGGCTGCACACAGACTACAGGGCGAGCTTGGCTCACACGGAGACCGTGCAGACAGCCGTAAACGGTGCTGCAAGGCCAAAAAACCCTCCTCTAGGTTATCCTATATAGTGTTTTTCCACTATTTAGCTGGATACGAGTGGAAAGACACTAATAGGAATTTTTTTTTTTTCAAATTTTAAACAGGCTGCACTATTTGAAAAAAAGTAAAATTTTTCTCAAGGTATGAGCCAGTAACGAACCCTGAGCTGAATCCAACCGGCTATGGCTGCACACAGACTACAGGGCGAGCTGGGCTCACACGGAGACCGTGCAGACAGCCATAAACGGCGCTGCAAGGCCCAAAAACCCCCCTCTAGGTTATCCTATGTAGTGTTTTTCCACAATAGAGCTGGAGACTGGTGGAAAAACACTAATAGGAAATTTGAGAAAAAATGTGCAGCAGGCTGCACTAAGAGCAAAAAAGGACAACTGTGTGAGGCAGTGTGAACCCCCCCTGAGCTGAATACAACCGGGTATATGGCTGCACACAGACTACAGAGTGAGCTGCACACACACACACACACAGAGACCTTGCAGAACGCTGTTAAAACAGCGCTGCAAGGCAAGAGCAAGGTGAACAGTGAAGAACACACAGCGTTTTGCTAAATTAGCCTTTGGAAAGGAAAATAAAGCAATTAGCTAGCTCGACTGGCCCTCAGTTAGAACACAGCGTCCTGTCCCTAACTGAAATCACAGCAGAGTGAGCGCAAAATGGCGGCAGCGTTTTTTATAGTGCAGAGTGACATCATTTCAGCAGCCAATCCAAGCCTTGCCAGTACTTACATGCCCACCATGCTAAACAGGATGTGCCCACACTTCGAATCATTCCTCATTGGCTGCTGCGTTCAGTTTGAATTCTGGGAACTTCCGATTCCGGTATCCGATACGCGGGAAGTATCGGAATTCGGTATCGGAATTCCGATACCGCAAATATCGGCCGATACCCGATACTTGCGGTATCGGAATGCTCAACACTAGTTATTACACTTGGGGCTATTTAGTTTGGAAAAACGAAGACTAAGGGGTGATCTTATTTTAATGTATAAATATATGAGGGGACAGTACAAAGACCTTTCTGGTGATCTTTTTAATCATAGACCTGAGACAGGGACAAGGGGGCATCCTCTACATCTGGAGGAAAGAAGGTTTAGGCATAATAACAGATGCCGGTTATTTAAGGTAAGAGCAGTGAGACTATGGAACTCTCTGCCATATGATGTTGTAATGAGTGATTCATTACTTAAATTTAAGAGGCGACTGGATACCTTTCTGGAAAAGTATAATGTTGCAGGGTATATATACTAGATTCCTTGATAGGGCGTTGATCCAGGGAACTAGTCTATTTGCCGTATGTGGAGTCAGGAAGGACTTTTTTTCCCCAATGTGGAGCTTACTATTTGCCACATGGTTTTTTTTGCCTTCCTCCGGATCAACATGTTAGGGCATGTTAGGTTAGGCTATGGGTTGAGCTAGATGGACTTAAAGTCTTCCTTCAACCTTAATAACTATGTTACTATGTTGCTATGTATGTTACCCCTAGACCTCCACTCAGACTAACATTCTACAAGGTAATTATTCCATCTCACATAGCAAGGTGTTAATAGTACTGAAGAATATGGATAATATTGTAATAAAAATGTCAGAAAAGAGGGGGTGGTAGTAATTATGGATAGTGATATGTACAAAATACAGATTCTGAATCTTCTTCAGGCTTCAGCAACGCATAGTCAGATTCCATATAACCCTACTTCTACCTTTAAAATAGAGCTTAACAACCTCATACATGATGGGTTCTCACTCAGTGTCCTGAATGAAAAACTACGGGACTATCTATTGGTTGATTATCCCAGTCTTCCCTTAATGCATATTTTACCCAAAATACATAAAGCCACTAACCCTCCCCCCATGAGACCCATCAATTCCGGGATAGGGTCAAAGACCGAGCACCTATGTGAGTGCGATTTCTTAAAGATTCATGTGATGTCTTAAGATATTTTTCAGACAAAAAATTGAGTAATGACTTATGGTTATCCTGTGATGTAAAATCGCTGTAAACATCGGTACCCCATGATGTGCCTATTAAAGCATTAGAATTCCACATGTTTCAGTACAGCGAGTTCACACAGGATCTCCAGGATTTCATTCTGCAAGTTATGTTTTTTCTCATGACACATAACTTTTTTACATTTGATCATTTGTTTTATTTGCAAAAGAGGGGTGTCTCCATGGGGGATAAATGCTCCCCGTCGCTAGCAAATCTGGTAATGGCTTATTGGGAGTGGTTATTCCTGTATATCAAGAATCTATCTTGTCTTCTAGTCTTAAACCTGGTTATGCAATAGTGTAAAAATAAGTGACTACAGTTGGCAATATAGTTTCGCCCAGCTATTTTTCTTCTCACACTGAAAATCAGACTTGACTCTCCTGTAGGGGTTTCTACAGATGTGGAGGTGATCTGTGTAGAACTTGCTCACATGCGGTTAATAATAAAAAAAACTTTTTGTAACCAGAACTACTCTTGCATCTATGATGTAAAAAACTTTATAAATTGTAACACTACGGATGTTGTATATATTATGGACTGCTCCTTATGCCATAAAATATATGTGGAGTGTAAATTGCGTAAATGAAAGATTTGCATATCAGAGCATATCACTAATATTATCCGACCAACAATGCCAACCACAACATCTCACAGGCATCCAGACATTTGATTTCACAACACAACAGAAGCATTTCATCTTTTAGAGTCTATGTCTTTAAAGTGATTAGACATAACAGGGGGGTGATCTTATGAGAAGATTGCGCACTAGGGAAGCTTTTTGGATTTATAATTTAGACACCTGGGTCTGGACATGCACAAGGAAATTATTGTTCATTATTAACAAAACTTGCTGTACAGCTCTGGCAAAAATTAAGAGACCGTTGCAAAATGTTCAGTTTGTCTGATTTTTCTCTTCATACAGTAGGTATATTTTTGAGTAAAATGTAAATTGTTCTTTTAGTTTATAAACTTCTGACAACATGTCTCCGAATGTCCAAGCAATACATTTGTATTTTTTTTTCTGAAAAGGAGAAATTGTCAAAATTAAAAAAAACAGTGCTTTCAGACCTCAAATAATGCAAAGAAAACAACTTCATAATCATTTAGAAATAACAGTACTAATGTTTTAACTCAGGAAGGGTTGAGAAATCAAAATTTTGTGGAATAACCATGATTGTTGATCACAGCTTTCATGCATCTTGGCATGCTTTCCGCCGGTCTTTCACACTGCTTCTGGGGCAAAAATGTAAGCAGTTCTTTGTTTGATGGCTTGTGACTATCCATCATCCTCTTGACTACATTCCCGAGGTTTTCAATGGGGTTCAGGTCTGGAGATTGGGCTGCCCGTGACAGGATTTTGACGTGGTGGTTTCTTAATTTTTGCCAGAGCTGTATGTATACCCCAGGTGATTAATGTTTTAAAATTTTTGGAAACCTTTGTGCAATGGTGAATCTTGTATTTGTTTCTCTAGCTATTCTAATAATTGCAAAATGTATTGTGAGGACCCCATCATGATCTCATTCAGCCTGTATGATACTGAACCCATGGGTAATATTTGGAAAACTTTGCACATTGTGAAATGGTCAAATTTCTACTCTCAATCTCTATATATTCTATTATTATACATTTTTTTATTGTGTTGCCCTTCTCATGGTCTTTTGAAGCTTGTATCTAGGAGCCTGATGTTGATTTTTGGGTCTGCACTTGTACATTTTAGAACATCAATGCATTAATATGCTCCACACACTTCTTCAGTTTTCAGCCTTACACAGAATACTAATATGAGTAAGAAAACATGCTCTATATACTGTATATGACCACCAAGTACTTGTTGCAGAAGCAGGAGGAGCAGGGCGTAATTTTCATAACAAAATGGGGTTGAATGGTAAGGCATGGACGTTAAGAAAACTTCCAAAAAAGAACATTTGGGCTACATTTACGTTGGGTTGCTGTTTTCTGTAGGGCTTGCAAAGTTGCAGGAAATCCAGCCCTTGTTTAATTTTAGAAGAGTCAACCTGTTTGCAATTTTAAAACGTCCAGGGAAGGAGAATAGTTGGTGGAACAAAGAGCTGGACGACGATCATTTCGCGCACTAGCGCTTCAACAGGTCCTGTTGAAGTGCCTGTGCATGAAACGATCGTCGTCCAGCTCTTTGTTCCACCGACTACTCTCCTGGCCTGGATGTTTTAAAATTGCCAAAATAAAGTGAATTTTAAGGACGGTGCGTGCCACTCTTTTCTCTTTTGCTGCATGGACATTTGCATTGTTTTTTTCTATGAGTGAGCACCCAGGATTCTGGTTTGGGCAGCCATAAGCACACTGGATATTTTTTTAAAAGCCAAGCACAAAGTGTTGCGGTGGTGTGGATAATTTTTTCTTTGTCTGGAATTTCCTTCTAAAACAGCTCACACATATGCAAAATGTATTGGAATTCTCTCTTTGCAATATATTAACATAAAATAAAAAACTTTTAACAGCTGTCAGATGCAAAGGAATATATTAGACAGGAAGACAGGAAGCTGACATAAGAGATAGCAAAGTCACAAAGCCCAATATTAGATATGATCAAATCTTTTAGAATTCAAATTCACCAGGTTCGACAAAGCTTTTGCCAAAATTTAATTTCTGATAAATAAATAAACCATGAACCACGATACTGAAAAGTCTCGAATTGCCCTGAAAAGACATCTGTAACACCCTGAAGCCTCCTAAGACTGTATCACACTATTTTTGAGTTCTTTATAACAAGCACAGGATTGTTAATGTCAGAGTGACCTTACTATAGAAATGGATGGCAACCTATTTGTAATAGCACAGTGCACAGAAGACTTTCCATGTTTTTTGAAAATGAAAAGACTGTCCAAAAATGATCCCTTTTAGAAAATTGTGATCAGGAAGAAAATTCTGTGCAGAACTGACTCAAAATGAATGTGTCTCTGTCATAGATAATATAATGTTACTGTTACTGAGATGAGTGATGTGCCTCATAACATATAATACCCTCTGCTTAGTTTCACATTAATATGTTTTCTGGAGACTAAGAAGGTCAATTGTATCCTGCATTTTGTAGTATTACTGCCTTCACTGCTGGTACCAGTGGTTGTGATGATGGAACTTCTGCTGCTAGCAGCTAACACATTTTTAGCCAAGATATGTTTTTCTCTTTCTTCACACAACCCTATCTATAGCTATTGCCATTTTCCTTTTTACCATCCATTTTGTAAAACACTAAAATTATCTACTGACAATTTTTTAAACCCAAATTATTTATCCTTTGACGAAAAGGAAAAGCCAAGAAATACTAAGCAGGTAGATAGACATACTGCGGCTCCAAAGTCATAATTTAGTTTTTCTTAAGCCATTCAGAGATGGAGTTGCTGTTGTGTTTTGCATCATTGTCCTGCTGCATAACTCAAATGTGCTTCAGCTTGAGATCACAAACAGATGGCTGGAAATTTTCCTTCAGAATTTCTTGACAGTCAGCAGAATTTATGGTTGTCTTTATCACAGCAAGTCTTCCAGGTCCTGAAGCAGCAAAAGAGCCTCAGACCATCACACTACCACGGCTATATTTTACTGTTGGCATGACGTTCATTTTCTGAAATGCTGTGCTACTTTTATGCCAGATGTAATGGGACATGCACCTTCCAAAGGGTTCAACTTTTTTCTTGTTAGTCCACAGAGTATTCTCCCAAAAGTAATGGGGATCATCAAGATGTTTTCTGGCAAAACTGAGGCAGGGCTTTATGTTCTTATTTCTCAATAGTGGTTTTTATCTTTAAGGTCTGCCATGCAGGCCATTTTTCCTAGTCTCTTTCTTATGGTGGGGTATTGAACACTGGCGTAAACTGAGGCACGTGAGTCCTGCAATTCTTTGGATGTTGTTGTGGGGACTTTTGTGACCTCTTGGAGAAGTCGTCACTGCGCTCTTGGGGTAATTTTGGTTTGCCGGCCTCTCCTGGGAAGGTTCACTACTGTTTCATGCTTTCGCCGTTTGTGGATAATGGCTCTCACTGTGGTTCACTGGAGTCCCAGAGTTTTAGAAATGACCTTATAAGCTTTTACAGACAGATAGATCTCAATTGCTTTGTTTCTCATTTTTTTCCAGAATTTCTTTGACTCACGGAATGATAGCTATCTTTATAGGATCTTTTGTTCTACTTCACTTTGTCAGGCAGCTCCTATTTAAGTGATTTCTTGATTGATAACAAGTGTAGCAATAATCAGGCCTAAAGGTACCGTCACATTAAGCGATGCTGCAGCGATCTAGACAACAATCCCGATCGCTGCAGCGTCGCTGTGTGGTCGCTGGAGAGCTGTCACACAGACAGCTCTCCAGCGACCAACTGTGCGAAGTCCCCTGGTAACCAGGGTAAACATCGGGTTACTAAGCGCAGGGCCGCGCTTAGTAACCCGATGTTTACCCTGGTTACCAGCGTAAACGTAAAAAAAACCAAACACTACATACTTACATTCCGGTGTCTGTCCTCTCCGGCGCTCTGCTTCTCTGCACTAAGCGCCGGAGAGAAAGCAGAGCACAGCAGTGACGTCACCGCTGTGCTTTCCGGCCGCTGCGCTTACACAGTGCAGAGAAGCAGAGCGCCGGAGAGGACAGACACCGGAATGTAAGTATGTAGTGTTTGGTTTTTTTTACATTTACACTGGTAACTAGGGTAAACATCGGGTTACTAAGCGCGGCCCTGCGCTTAGTAACCCGATGTTTACTCTTGTTACCAGTGAAGACATCGCTGAATCGGCGTCACACACGCCGATTCAGCGATGTCTGTGGGAGTCCAGCAACGAAATAAAGTTCTGGACTTTCTGCACCGACCAACGATGGCACAGCAGGATCCTGATCGCTGCTGCCTGTCAAACTGAACGATATCGATAGCCAGGACGCTGCAATATCGTTCAGTGTGAAGGTACCTTAAGTGTGGCTATTGAATTTGAACTGAGCTTCCCAAAGATGTGATAAACCACAGTTAATTTATGTTTTAAGGGGGAGGGGCAATCACTTTTTCACACAAGGCCCTGTAGGTCTGAATTTCTTTTTCCCTTAATAATAAAAGCCTTCATTTAAAAACTGCATTTTGTGTTTCCTTGCGCTATCTTTGTTTACAAACATGCAAAAGAATAGGATATCAGGAAAAGCGCAAACATGTTTTCACACAACTGCATGTATTTTTGCATAAAATATAAAGGAAATGAGTTTTAACTTTAGGAATTTTAGAGATCACTTCATCTTTAACTTGCTTAACTGTTCACAATAACAGTAATTTTGATCAAGGATGCCCAAACTTTCCCACCTACAAAGAATTGAGAGGTCAGTATTTTTTATTGTAGGTATACTTCATCTGTGAGAGACAGAATCTAAAAATATAAACCAGAAAATCGCATTGTATGATTTTTTAATAATTAGATTTCATTTTATTGCATGAAATAAGTATTTGAACACCTACCAACCAGCAAGAACTCTGGCTCTCTTTTTTCCATTTTTTTTTAAGCAGCCCTCCTACTCTGCACTCAATACCTGTATTAATTGCACCTGTTTGAACTCCTTACATGCATAAAAGACATCTGTTCACACACTTAATCAATCACACTACAACCTCTCCACCATGGCTGAGACCAAAGAGCTGTCTAAGGACACAAGGGACAAAATTATAGACCTGCAAAAAACTGGGATAGGAGATATGACAATAAGCAAGCAGCTTGGTGAGAAGGCAACAACTGTTTGCACAATTATTAGAAAGTGGAAGAAATACAAGATGACTGTCAATCTTCCTTGTTTTGGGACTCCATGCAGGATCTTGTCAAGCCGGGTAATGATGATTATGAGAATGTTAGAAATCATCCAAGATCTACATGGGAGTCCCTAGTCAATGAGCTGAAGAGAGCTGTGACCACAGTCTCAAACATTAGCATTAGTAACACACTACGCCATCATGGATTAAAATCCTGCAGAGTAAGCATGGCCTCCCTGCTCACACCAGCACATGCCCAGGCCCATTTGACAGTCTCCAATAGCCATCTGGATGATCTAGAGGAGGCATAGGATATGATCATAAGGTCAAATTAGACCAATATAGATGTTTTTGGTAACAACTCCACTCGCCGTGTTTGGAGTAATAAGAAGGATGAGTACAATCCCAAGAACATCATCCTAACTGTGAAGCATGGTGGGGGAAACATTATACTTTGGCGATGCTTTTCTGTAAAGCGAACAGGACAACTTCACTGTATTGAAGGAATGATTGATGGGGTCATGTATTGTGATATTTTGTCCAACAACCTCCTTCCTTAATTGAAGATGGGTCGTGGCTGTTCTTCCAGCATGACAATGACCTGAAACACACAGCCAGGGCAATTAAGGAGTGGCTACATAAGAACCATTTCAAGGACCTGAAGTGGCCTAGCCAATTTCCAGACCTGAACCCAATAGAATATCTTTAGAGGGAGTAGAGACTGAATGATGCCTTGATACAGCTCCGCAACCTGAAAGATCTGTAGAAGATCTGTATGGGGGAGTGGGCCGAAATCCCTGCTGCAGTGTGGGCAAACTTAGTCAAGAACTACAGAAAATGTCTGACCTCTGTAATTGCCATTATTCCCAGAAGATTGCGATTACAAGAATTAATTAACTGCCAAATTATCATAATATATGTAGATAAAGAAATAAATAGATTGTATATATCATATAAATAAAAATGCAGCAATGTTTTAGATGACAATCATTTATGCATTTATATTGCACATAAAAAGTGTACAAATTAGTTACAAAAATGTACAAAAAGTTCTATTACATTTAGAAGGTGGATGGTGACTTTTATACTTTAGTACAGAACAATTAATCTTCCTCCAAACACTATATATATATATATATATATATATATATATATATGTATATAAATTAATGTAAAACAATTTGTAAAAAAAAATAACATTTGAATGGTTTAATTTTTTATTCAAATATGAAAACAAAAAATTTGATGTAAAATAAGAAAAGGAATTAAAGGGTTTGTTAATTTCACCTTTTATACTCTCTATACTCAAAGGGGAGCAGCTCACATTTGCCATGAAAACCAGTTGTAAATGTGGACAGAATCTGGTCGCATGTTTCAGATGTCACCCCCCCCCCACCCCGTTTTCTTCTGGTTGTGTGCAAATCGAGGGGGGTGGATAAAGTTTTAGATAACACACCCTGCAATGTGAAACTGATGTTGGGACAATGTCACAGAGAACCTCTGGAAGAAAAACCCAATTTCCACGGCTCTAAGCGACTTGAACACATTGAGTATTTGATGATTTTTTTTACCTCAGTATTTGTAAGACAAAACCAGGAGTGGAAATACTAGAGGAAAGTATAATAGAAACACATCACCACTTTGTAATTTCTCACCCACTCCTGGTTTTCGCTTACAAATATTGAGGTAAAAAACTCACCAAATACTCAACATATAAACATGGATTTAATGTTTTTAATTTTCCACCTATGGAGATGTTTGGGTTTATTTTTTGCATTATGATCTTATGTTTTTATTCATAATTATGTGGTTGTGTACCAATGGTGCTCTCACACACAACTGCAAGCCCTACAGAACTGAGAGAATACTACAAAATATCAGCTTGAGCAATACATCAGCATCACAAAACTCATTAATGTCCTATTAGCGCAAGGAAAATGTCCAGAACACTCAACACAGGGTCCAATAGTCAGCTTCTCCTCAGTCTGAAATGACTCATAACAGCGAGTAATAGATTTCATTTACCAGTCCAAAAGTCACCCTCTCACCAGTCTGAACTGGCTGATATTAGAAAGCAACAGATTGTAGTTAGGTAGGCTAGGTGCAGATTTAGTGTTCCTCCTCCCACATAGCTGGTTTGCATACAGCCACACATCACTGCTACATCCCTGGTTCTAGTAGCTGGCGATAGTTTGACTAGTGGTGACATGCGTTATTTGTTATAGATTATTTTTTGAAAGACAGTAGGGAGAGTTGATTTATTTATTTTACTCTTTTGTATAGCGCCATTAATTCCACAGCGCTTTACAGACATTATTGGCACTGTCCCTATTGCGGCTCACAATCGAGATTCCCTATCAATATGTTTTTGACATGTGGGAGGAAATCGGAGAACCCGGAGGAAACCCACTCAAACAAAGGGAGAACATACAATTCCTGCAGATGTTGTCCTTGGTGGGATTTGAACCCAAGACCCCAGTACTGCAAGCCTGCAGTGCTAACCACTGAGCCAGAGTTAGGGTTAATGTTTGGAACTAACCCAGAGTGGGAGGTGCTAAGGAAACCATACAAAGACAGTGTCCTCTCAGGAACAGAAGCAGACCTAAGTAACATCTGACTAGTTAGCATAGCCACTTATCGTGGTCGTCTCTAAAGGCCCCTTCACATTAAGCGACGCTGCAGCGATACAGACAACGATCTGGATCGCTGCAGCGTCGCTGTTTGGTCGCTAGAGAGCTGTCACACAGACCGCTCTCCAGCGACCAACGATGCCGGTAACCAGGGTAAACATCTGGTAACTAAGCGCAGGGCCGCGCTTAGTAACCCAATGTTTACCCTGGTTACCATCCTAAAAGTAAAAAAAACCAAACAGCACATACTTACCTACCGCTGTCTGTCCTCCAGCGCTGTGCTCTGCACTCCTCCTGTACTGTCTGTGTGAGCACAGCGGCCGGAAAGCAGAGCGGTGACGTCACCGCTCTGCTTTCCGGCTGACCGACGCTCACAGCCAGTACAGGAGGAGTGCAGAGCACAGCGCTGCAGGACAGACAGCGTTAGGTAAGTATGTGCTGTTTGTTTTTTTTACTTTTAGGATGGTATCCAGGGTAAACATCGGGTTACTAAGCGCGGCCCTGCGCTTAGTTACCCGATGTTTACCCTGGTTACCAGTGAAGACATCGCTGGATCGGTGTCACACACGCCGATCCAGCGATGTCCACGGGAGATCCAGCGACGAAATAAAGTTCTGGACTTTCTTCAGCGACCAATGATCTCCCAGCAGGGGCCTGATCGTTGGTCGCTGTCACACATAACGATTTCCTTTACGATATCGTTGCTACGTCACAAAAAGCAACGATATCGTTAACAATATCGTTATGTGTGAAGGTACCTTAACATAAGTGGAGACCAAGGTACAGAGGGATAAGTAGTGGGCCAGAATGGAACAGGAAACGTGAGATGAGGGGTTAGCCGTGGATGTTAGTTCCAAGGCATTAGCAAGTAATGAAGTTAGGTAACGACCTTAGTGGCAAATTAGTTCCCCTAAGGGAAAGGAGGACATAGAACCGTGGGTTGAGGATGATACTCTCAATTACTGGACTGTTGTACTTTTCTGGGTTGTGGTGAAGGCAGAGGAACTTTGGGGCAGAATCAAATAAGCCTGGAAGAGATAGAAAGACCATGTGTGAAAATGCTCCATGTTGTACAGGAAACTTAAGTGAATTTATGCACCTGCTATCTGCTGTACAAAGTTCCCATCAAGTTAATGCTAAGTAAAAGACAGCTTATTTTTAAGTGGTGGGTTCCCTCACTGAACTATTCAACTTATCTGGTCATGGCCAGCTGAAGTCAATGGCATCATGCAGCTTGCAAGAGTGTAGGGCCCTCATAGACAAAGTCCACACACCCAGCCAAACCCCCATCTTCATGTAGTGTGCTGGATGTGAAAGGCGAGTATCTGACCCTAGGCTTCACGTTACAGAGCAGTTACTACAGGTCAGGAACCAGGGGTGTGGGAGTGACTTCTTCCAGGTGTGACCACTTATGGTGTGCAGAGGGCAGCAGCCAGGGAAGATGTGACTGCAGCACTCTGTACACTGTAAGTAGCCATGAGCATTGACAAAGAGAAATTGAATCAGCACATAGCACTAGGCTACAATTAAATGGCACCTGACTCTACCTAATGCTGTGAACTGTGCATGCTAAGGGACATGTACAGTGCACAGCTAAAGTAACCACAGCATAAAATATAGATTTGAAAATCCACCCTATTCTCCTATGGTCTATGTCAGCTATATTTTCTGGGTGTAAGGGTTGTGCTGTGACATATTGCACACAAGGAAATACAATAGCTAATGGAATAATAAAAACAATTATACCAGTGGATTTCACACTGTTTAAAATTTACATGTTAACATAATTACAAGTCAATGACAAAAAATGTGATAGATCCAGATCTTTTATATCCATATTTTTCTAACCATCACTTTCGTCACTCTCCGCAATTATGATTCTCCTGTCTTCTTTCAGAATTTTTACATTCACTGCAAAAAAAGCAACAACACAAAAATTTGGTAAATGCATAATAATATTAATAATAAAAATATTGAAAACAATAACATACCAAGTAATGAAAACATATGAACTAAGGGACACAAAGAGAGTGGGAGTAATAGATAAAGTGATGCATATATGTGCATAGCGTTAACTTTTTTTATGGGACCAACCCTTGAATCTGACATAACAAAGATAAAATGTACAGGTCGCCACAACAATATAGTTGAATAAATACTGTAGCACTGTAGAATAAATATATCTGTGATCAAGGTTTTAAGTTGGTTATTTTGTTATGTGACAAATGCCTCCTTAAAAATAAATTTTGAGCAATCATGAAACTGCCAATGTACTGTATATTTTCAACTCATCTAAGCAATAAATAGAGAACTATTAAATGGAAAATAGGTTGGGCAAGATTCATCATTGTAAAGAAAAACATTGTGTTAGGCCGGGTGCCCACGATCCGGAACTTGCAGAGCAAATCACTGCCTTCTATTGAACACTGGGAAATCCGCATGCGCTCACTAAACCATGCGGATTTACCACATCCAATATATTCTATTGATTTAATTTCTCTTGTGGAGACTAACATCTCCACAAGAGAAATTGACATGATTCGGTATGGAAAGACGCTCCACATTTCAGTCTCGGCGGGTGATCTCTGGACGCACAGTGGACATGGGATTTCCTGAAATCAAATCCATTATCCTGTAACAGTTAGCCAATTAAGGTTTCATGTTGCATAAATACGCAGCCCCAAACCCACAGCAGTTCCTGATCATGGGCACATACCTTTACAATAAACTCCAAGGATCCATAAGATTCTTAGCTCACCCTGCCTTTAACACTGCTGCTTTGCATTGATAAAGCCCCACATGATTTGAAATGATCAAAGGCTCTGTGCTGTTTATTGTCCCACCAAAATTGACTTTGCTGCCTCTTGCCTTGATTATGAGTGGGTTCTCAGTTGTGAACATAATTACTACTGGTGACTAATACAGCATATGACATGTAAAATTAGGAGTGTTACTTGTAGAGGAAGACCTCAGTTAGGGAAGAGCGAACATGCTCTACGATACTCGGTTATCACTTGAGTAACATGGTGCTTGGATGTGCGATTACTCTGCAAGTAATGGGTGGTGCTCTATGTAAAACTCGAATCCCTGCCCTGCGTTTTTGGTGTCTGTTACACAGCCAAGAAGCATGGAGGATTGCCTGCGCATCACTATCGTTGTGGCATTACTGTGATTGGCTGGCCATGTGACATCTTCAGGAGTTATAAAAGAACAGGTGCTACCCAGCTCGGACCACTGACGCAATTGCAAAGCTCTGTGACACTTCATATTGGAGGGAGAGAGTGCTTGTCTAGGCCTCTGTGTGCATAGGATAACGAATGAGAGTCTTGTAGTGTTGTTACTGGTGTTGAAGCTGACCCATCAAACTATCAGCCCTTCTAAGGGCTAATCTCTATTTAGCCTAGGGAGGGAGAGAGAGTTGCAGGAGCAGAGAGAGTGACAGAATCCTGTCTGTTGACAGGGACTAGGGTTATGCAGTCCACTGGCAAATATAGAGCTACAGCTTTTTTTGTAGGGGTGAAAAAATATTGACATTTTGATCCATCAAGTATCACTTGATTTGTGTTTTTTTGTGTGTTATATAACACTCAAAAAAAATATAAAAAAAATTCCCTGAGTTAAATTTCTTACCCATACACTACTCGGTGTTCTGGATTTTTTTTTATATAGCAGTCCAAAAAAGCATTTAAAATTTTTGCAGGCTAAAATGTGTCACCCATACAGTATTTACATGATATGGGGTACATTTCCTGTGATCTATAAAACTGAAAAAAGTGTTCAAAAATTTTGCAGGCTTAAATTTCTCAGCCAAACGGTATTACAGGGTCTGGGGTACAATTCTGTGATATCTAATGCTCCCAAAAAGAATTTAAAAAAATTAACTGGATTATATTTCTCACCCATACACTGTTCCGTTGTCTGGGGTAAATTTCTGTGATATTATCTAACACTACAAAAAAGAGTTAACAAAATTGACTGAATTACAACTTTCATCGACACATTATTTTGTGTTCTGGGGTACATTTCCTGTGATCTATAAAACTAAAAATATTACAGGGTCTGGGGTACATTTCTGTGATATATAACACTCCAAAAAACATTTCATAATTTTGCTGTGATAAATTTCTCCCCCATACAGTGTTATGTGCTTTGTGATACATTTGTGTGGCATATAACACTCAAAAAAAAGTTGAAACATTTTTCTGGAGTGAATTTGTTTTTCATTCATAAACCTTTGTATTCTTTCTGTTACATTACGGTGGTATTAAACTCCCAAAAAACGCTTTGAACAGGTGTTTGGTTGGATAGCAGATAATGCTTCTAGCAGGCTTGGCAGCACTACCCAGTCTAACCAGCCTACAGTCTGAATGACTTAATCCTCACCCTGATCCTCCTTCTTCACACCATGGTGAGTCCCAGGAGATTTGTAATCCCACACTAAAACCCTCTGAGGAGCTTTTCGCTACAACATTTCTTGATTGTGGCCTTTTAAGCTGCATGCTCCAAGAGGGACAGGAGGACATGCTGTTTAGTGATGCACAAAACTCGAAGCAGTATGGCGACAAGAAGATGAAGGTGGGAAACGGCATATTTTGGCTAAGAAGAAGATAATGATGTGACACAGTTGCCAATAAGTCTTGTTTATGTTAAGTCACCAAGTCAGGAGGATCATGGTGGAATATGAGGTGGTCAATGAAGAAATCACTGACCCAACCTGGGAAGCAAGTATGCAGAGAAAGGACAGCAGCACTGTGGTAGAGACATCAGCAGCACCGAAATAGACAGGAAGAGGCAGTGGGGTGACCAGAAGGAGAAAGAGGGCAGCTTTTCTGCAGAGTACAGATACATGTAATCTAAGCACCCAACTCAATTGGCAGAGCACCTGGGTCAGTAGCGTAGCTACTGGGGGGGGCAGAGGGGGTGGTCGCCCAGGGCCCCATGCTCTGAGGGGACCCACTCGGAGCTACGCTGTAGCTGCACGCGCCGATATAGTTAAATTCTACTGCAGAGAAGGGAAAATCCATCTCCCTGCTCTGCCGCCCGGCCGCTATGGGGCCCCTCAGCAGGCGGGGGGGGGTCCTGGTGCCAGCAGTGGGCCCCCTGCCCATCATCAGAAGATCAGCTGTACCATTATTTAGCCGATACAGCTGATTGCATTGATGGGAGAAGGAGCGCTATGCTCCTTCTCCCATCATCCCCCTCTAAGTATCTGACATCACCAACGCAGACACTGACAGGGGGCGCGATGACGGCACTAGCTGGCGCCCACTGTCAGGAGATGAGCAGGCGCTCAGAGCTGTGGAGGAAGAGAGGTGAATATTTATTTATTTAATTTTTATGGGTGCTGCCTTATACTACAGAGTCTGCCTATACGGGTGCTGCCTTATACTACAGGATCTGCCTATGGGGGTTCTGCCTTATATTACAGGGTCTGCCTATAGGGGTGCTGCCTTATACTGCAGGGTCTGCCTATGGGGGTACAGTCTTATACTACAGAGTCTGCCTATAGGGGTGCTGCCTTATACTACAAGGCCTGCCTATAGGGGTGCTGCCTTATATTACAGGGTCTGCTTACATGGGTGCTGCCTTATATTACAGGGTCTGCCTATAAGAGTGCTGCCTAATACTGCAGGGTTTGCCTATGGGGTATTGTCTTATACTACAGGGTCTGCATATAGGGGTCCTGCCTTATATTACAGGTTCTGCTTATAGGGGTGCTGCCTTATATTGCAGGTTCTGCCTATAGGGGTGCTGTCTCTTACTACAGTGTCTGCCTATGGGGGGCTGTCTTATACTACAGGATCTGGCTATGGGGGTGCTGCCTTATATTACAGGGTCTGCCTATAGGGTACTGTCTTGCACTACAGGATCTGCCTATGGGGGGCTGTCTTATACTACAGGGTCTGCCTATAGGGGTGCTGCCTTATACTACAGCAGTGTTTCTCAACTCCAGTCCTCAAGACCCACCAACAGGTCATGTTTTCAGGATTTCCTTACTACTGCATAGGTGATGGAATTAATGCTTGAGCAGGTGATGAAATTATCCCCTGTGCAATACTAAGGACATCCTGAAAACATGAGCTATTGGTGGGTCTTGAGTACTGGAGTTGAGAAACACTGTACTGCAGGATCTGCCTATGAGGATGCTATCTTATACTACAGGGTCTGGCTATGGAGTGCTGCCTTAGATTACAGGGTCTGCCTATGGGGGTGCTGTCTTATACTACAGGGTCTGCCTATGGGGTGCTGCCTGATACTACAGAGTCTGCCTATGGGTGCTGCCTTGTGCTGTAGAGTCTGCATATGGGTGCTGCCTTGTGCAACAGAGTCTTCCTATGGATGCTGCCTTGTGCAATAGAGTCTGCCTATGGGGGCTGCCTGGTGCTATAGAGGCTGCCTATGGGGGGTGAATTATACAATGTCTCGTAGGCCTATGGGGAGTGCATTATACTATATGGAGGCTTATGGGGAGTGCATTATACTACATTTAGGACTATATGGTGCATTATACTATATGAAGGCTATCTAGGGGGACATCATACAGTGTGGAGATTACAGTGAGGGGGTCATTGTACAGTGTGGGGATTACAGTGAAGGAGCCATCATACAGTGTTGGAGCCATCAAACAGTTTGGAGGCTACTAAGGAGTCAGTATACTGTGTGGGTGGTACTATACAGTGAGGGGCATTATACTGTGTATAAGAGAGCATCATGCTGTGTATAGGAGAGCTGTACAAGGGGAGACTCGGGACATTATTAAATGTAAAGTGGACACTTATTGTTATAGGGGAACTCATGTTACTGTTACTATTAGTGTTGAGCATTCCGATACCGCAAGTATCGGGTATCGGCCGATATTTGCGGTATCGGAATTCCGATACCGAATTCCGATACTTCCCGCGTATCGGATACCGGAATCGGAAGTTCCCAGAATTCAAATTGAACGCAGCAGCCAATGAGGAATGAATGAAAGTGTGGGCACATCCTGTTTAGCATGGTGGGCATGTAAGTACTGGCAAGGCTTGGATTGGCTGCTGAAATGATGTCACTCTGCACTATAAAAAAGCGCTGCCGCCATTTTGCGCTCACTCTGCTGTGATTTCAGTTAGGGACAGGACGCTGTGTTCTAACTGAGGGCCAGTTGAGCTAGCTAATTGCTTTATTTTCCTTTCCAAAGGCTAATTTAGCAAAACGCTGTGTGTTCTTCACTGTTCACCTTGCTCTTGCCTTGCAGCGCTGTTTTAACAGCGTTCTGCAAGGTCTCTGTGTGTGTGTGTGTGTGCAGCTCACTCTGTAGTCTGTGTGCAGCCATATACCCGGTTGTATTCAGCTCAGGGGGGGTTCACACTGCCTCACACAGTTGTTCTTTTTTGCTCTTAGTGCAGCCTGCTGCACATTTTTTCTCAAATTTCCTATTAGTGTTTTTCCACCAGTCTCCAGCTCTATTGTGGAAAAACACTACATAGGATAACCTAGAGGGGGGTTTTTGGGCCTTGCAGCGCCGTTTACGGCTGTCTGCACGGTCTCCGTGTGAGCCCAGCTCGCCCTGTAGTCTGTGTGCAGCCATAGCCGGTTGGATTCAGCTCAGGGTTCGTTACTGGCTCATACCTTGAGAAAAATTTTCCTTTTTTTCAAATAGTGCAGCCTGTTTAAAATTTGAAAAAAAAAATTCCTATTAGTGTCTTTCCACTCGTATCCAGCTAAATAGTGGAAAAACACTATATAGGATAACCTAGAGGAGGGTTTTTTGGCCTTGCAGCGCCGTTTACGGCTGTCTGCACGGTCTCCGTGTGAGCCCAGCTCGCCCTGTAGTCTGTGTGCAGCCATAGCCGGTTGGATTCAGCTCAGGGTTCGTTACTGGCTCATACCTTGAGAAAAATTTTCCTTTTTTTCAAATAGTGCAGCCTGTTTAAAATTTGAAAAAAAAAATTCCTATTAGTGTCTTTCCACTCGTATCCAGCTAAATAGTGGAAAAACACTATATAGGATAACCTAGAGGAGGGTTTTTTGGCCTTGCAGCGCCGTTTACGGCTGTCTGCACGGTCTCCGTGTGAGCCCAGCTCGCCCTGTAGTCTGTGTGCAGCCATAGCCGGTTGGATTCAGCTCAGGGTTCGTTACTGGCTCATACCTTGAGAAAAATTTTCCTTTTTTTCAAATAGTGCAGCCTGTTTAAAATTTGAAAAAAAAAATTCCTATTAGTGTCTTTCCACTCGTATCCAGCTAAATAGTGGAAAAACACTATATAGGATAACCTAGAGGAGGGTTTTTTGGCCTTGCAGCGCCGTTTACGGCTGTCTGCACGGTCTCCGTGTGAGCCCAGCTCGCCCTGTAGTCTGTGTGCAGCCATAGCCGGTTGGATTCAGCTCAGGGTGCGTTACTGCCTCATACCTTGAAAAACAATTTCCTTTTTTTCAAATAGTGCAGCCAGTTTAATATTTGAAAAAAAAAATTCCTATTAGTGTCTTTCCACTTGTATCCAGCTAAATAGTGGAAAAACACTATATAGGATAACCTAGAGGAGGGTTTCTTGGCCTTGCAGCGCCGTTTACGGCTGTCTGCACGGTCTCCGTGTGATTTAAACTAGCTCTGTAGCCCGATCTGCACCAAAAAAAAGGTTAAGTTCACCAAACACAACTTACACTTGTGTAGGCCACATTTGAAAAATAATAAAGTTTAGTCCACAATTTACAACATTAGTGTTTCTTACACCTGTTAGGAGGAGCATTACAGGAATAAGCACACTAAGGCCTTAGTACTTTTCTGCTTATCTTTATCTGTCAACCAAGATGAAAAGGGCAGGGAGTAAGGCACGTGGGCGTGGGCGCGGAGCAGGGAGAGGAGCAGGGAGAGGACGTGGTGATTCTGTGCCTGCTGCGGGCGCCGGTGACTCGTCGTCACTCAGTTTCAGCAGGGAACAGTCCTTCATGCGCAGCTTTGTCGGAGAGCGCCGTGCACCGCTGCTGCGTGAAGACCAAATTGAAGCCGTTGTCGGGTGGATGGCAGCTAACGCCTCGGCATCGACTTCAGTTAGTGCCACATCCTCTCAGGCACAGAGCACTGGAGAGCAGCCATCTGTCTCTTCACCACCTGCCAAATTGGCCAGGCAGTCAGAGAGCCCAGGACAGGAGCCGTCTCTACTTCTGTTCTCTGAATCTCTTGGCTTGGAAACAGGGGGCCAGCCAAGCAGCATTGGAGAAATGGAAGAAGAGGCAGTGTGCAGTGATGCCCAAAAGCTTTATCTCTCTGACTCTGAAGAGGCAGGTGGGCCAGTGCCTCCGGTGACCACAGCGCAGTACGCATCTGATGATGAAACTCAGGTGCCGCTTTCTCGTGCGTACTGTGCTGCTGAGACTACCCAGGAGGAGCAGTTGGTGGCAGAGGGTAGTGGAGATGATGAGGTCCTTGACCCATCGTGGCGTGAGGAACAGGAAGGTGGTGGGAGCAGCTCAGAGGAAGAGCTTCCTCTTACGGGCCAAAGAGGGAGAGGGAGGGGGAAGACTGCGGAGCCTGTAGCCTCCACTTTGGCACCCGTTAGGAGCCTGTCTCTTTCCAAAGCCAAAAAGGGCGCTCCCAAGACTTGCAGTGCCTGGTCCTTTTTTGACACAGTTGCAGATGACATTTGTTTTGTCAAATGCAAGCTGTGTCATCATAAAGTAAAAAGAGGGAAAAATGTCAGCAACCTCAATACCACAAATATGTGGAAACATGTGCGGACCAGGCACGCGGTGGAGTTACAGAAACACACTGAAGATGTAGGCCAACCAACAGCGGCAGCTACCACCTCTTCAGCTCGTGTTGCCTCTTCCTCCAGCTCACGCACAGCTGGTTTGGCTTCCTCCCAGAGACCTTGTGTAATTCCACCCACAGCACCACCTTCCCAGTCATCCTCACACTCCCAGTCTACTCTACAGCCATCGGTAGTACAGGCATGGGAGAAAAGGCGGGCATTCTCGGCCAACCACCCCCGAGCACAGGCTCTGAATGCAGGCATTGCCAAACTGTTGTCCCTGGAAATGCTCTCGTTCAGGCTGGTGGAGACTGACAGCTTCCGTGACTTGATGGCATTGGCAGTCCCACAGTACAAGGTGCCCAGCCGCTTTTACTTCAGCAGGCAGGCTGTCCCTGCCCTGCACAGGCATGTTGAGGCAAACATAAAACATGCGCTACTGAACGCCGTCAGTAGCAAGGTCCACCTCACCACCGATGCGTGGACCAGTCAGCATGGACAGGGGCGATATGTTTCCCTCACTGCCCATTGGGTTAATGTTGTTGAGCCAGGTACAGATCGTGCGAGTGGCGCAGGACGTGTCCTGCCCACTCCAAGGATTGCAGGAATCCAGTCTGTACGCATCGACTCCTCCTCTTACACCAGTTCCTCTGATTCCTCTCTGCAGGATCCGTCACAGTCCACCCCCACATGGACCCGTGAACGTTTACCTATGACCGACATGAGCACAGCCGTGGCCAAACGTCAGCAGGCCGTCTTGAAACTAGTTTCATTGGGGCATCGAAGCCACACAGCGCAGGAGCTCTGGAATGCCATAAAGCAGGAGAGCGATGTGTGGTTACTGCCAGCGAATCTCCAGCCAGGCATGGTAGTGTGTGACAATGGCCGAAATCTGGTGGCAGCTTTGGCCCTTGGCAACCTCACTCACATCCCATGTCTGGCACATGTGCTCAATTTGGTTGTGCAGAGTTTTCTGAGGGACTATCCGGATCTTGATGCCCTGCTGCACAAGGTCCGCCTAGAGTGTGCTCACTTGCGGCGTTCCAGCTTGGCCAGATCCCGCATTGCTGCTCTGCAGCGCCGATTCCGCCTTCCGGAACACCGCATCATATGTGACCTACCTACCCGGTGGAATTCCACGTTACATATGTTGGAGCGGTTGTGTGAGCAGCAGCAAGCAGTTATGGAGTACCAGCTGCATCAGGCGCAAAGAAGTCGCAGTCAGCGCCGATCAGACTTCACAACCACAGAGTGGGCCACTATGAAGGACGTCTGCCAGGTTTTGCGTCCTTTTGATTATTCCACGCGGATGGCAAGTGCAGATGATGCACTAGTCAGCATGACTGTCCCCCTTATCTGCCTGCTTCAGCAAACTTTGCAAGGGTTAAGGGATGATGTGGTGGAAGAGGTGGAGGATGAGGAGTCACCTTTTCCATCAGCTTCTGGAGAGTCAGCGCCACGTGGTTCCTCACAAAGGGGTACGCAGGGGCCAATTTGTGAGGAGGATGAGGAGGAGTCAATGGAGGAGGAAGAGCTCCGTCCAGAGGAGGGAGCGACACAATTGTCCAGTGGTCAGTGTGTACAGCGAGGGTGGGGTGATGACGAGCGGGCAGAGATCATGTCTCAAGCAGGGGACAGCGTTTCTGGGCCGGTTGGCACTCTGCAGCACATGGTGGATTTCATGCTGCAGTGCCTGAGAAACGACCGCCGCATCGACCACATTCTCAACATGCCTGATTATTGGGTGTTCACCCTCCTCGATCCTCGCTACCGGGACAACGTCCAAAACCTCATCCCTGCGTTGACCCGGGAGCGTAAATTGCGGGAGTACCACGACACACTGGTGAATTCCATCATCTTCTCCTGTCCAACTGAGAGGAGTGCTGCTAGTGCTTTACAAAGCAGCTCAGTGCGTCGAGGCAGTGGGGGAGGCTCTGCCCAAAGAGGGAGCAGAAGCAGTGCCTCTGCCCAAGGCAAGCCCAGTATGGCACAACTCTGGCACACTTTTGTGTGCCCGCCCCAAATGTCTACACCATCACCGGCGGCTCCAGTCAGCAGGAGGCAACGGTTCCGTCAGATGGTGACAGACTACATGGCTTGCCCTCTTACTGTACTCCCAGACGGCTCTTCCCCGTTCAAGTTTTGGGTCTCTAAGCTGGATACATGGCCAGAGCTAAGCCAGTATGCATTGGAGGTGCTGGCTTGCCCTGCGGCTAGTGTCTTATCGGAACGTGTCTTTAGTGCCGCAGGTGGTGTACTAACAGACCGTCGCATGCGACTATCCTCCGATAACGTTGACCGGCTTACTTTCCTGAAAATGAACCAGGCCTGGATCTCGCAGGAATTTGCCACTCCTCTGCCTGATTAAGTAATTGGGTGTCATCCAGGTCTCCTGCTGTGTTCATCTTTCTACCACCTGAACTGCTATTCCTGGGCTCCAACACCGCCAGTTGCGGCTCAGAAGTGCAGGCTGCACAGTAAAAACATACGACCCAGTGTTATTGGGTTTCAGTAACGTCAGCTGATCCCCAGCTGTGTAGCCGGCAATGTGTCCTGCGACCGCCACGCTGGCACAACAACCTAAATGTAAGGGAACCTGTCCCCCCCCCCCCCGTCGTTTGTTACTGAAAGAGCCATCTTGTGCAGCAGTAATGCTGCACAAGGAAAAGGTAGCTCTTTTTTTTTAGCTCTTTGCACACGCAGAACTTAACACTTATAAAATGTGTTCACTGATACCGTTATACCGTCCCGGAGCTGGGACTTTCCTTCGTAATGTGACGCAGCACAGCCGTCATTCCTACCCCCTTGGTGCCATGCGCTGCCTCCTCAGCGTTGTTTTAAGCTGTCACGGAGCCTGCGCTGTTCTGTTATCCCTTGGGCATGCCCTATTTGCGCTGCCTGTCTTCTGACATAATTTGGTGTCAGGCTGGCTGCGCCTGTGCGGCCGCGCTGCCCGAGATCCCGCCTCGCAGTGTCTTCTGATTGAGTCACACTGCGGGCCTGGGATCCATGGGCATGCGCAGTGCATATCTTCCCCTCGGGCTCTCGCTCATTTCCCTCCGCCTTCTTTAGACTGTGCGCCGTCAGCTGATCCCTAGCATGCCACGGCCGTGACACCGCACAGTCTGAAGAAGAGGGAAGGAGGGGAGTGAGAGTCGAGGTTATGCACTGTGCATGCCCATGGTTCCAAGGCCCGCAGTGGGATTACGTTAGATGAGACTGCGAGGTGGGATCTGGAGCAGCGTGGACGCACAGGCACTGACAGCCTGACACCAAATTATGTCAGAAGACAGGCAGCGCTAATTGGGCATGGCCAAGGGCTAACAGAACAGCGCAGGCTCCGTGGCAGCTTAAAACAACGCTGAGGAGGCAGCGCACGGCATCAAGGGGATAGGAATGACAGCTGTGCTGTGTCCCATTACGAAGGAAATTCGCACCTCCGGAACGGTTTAACGGTATAAAGGGACACATTTTTAGTGTTTACTTCGGTGTTTGCAAGGAGCATAATTAAAAGAGCAACCTTTTCCTTTTGCATCCTTAGTGCTGCACAACATGGCTCTTTCAGCTACAAACGTCTTGGGGGGGGGGGTTAAAGGTTTCCTTTCAACTTGCTCCAATCAGGCTTCGGCCTACACTCTGTTCCTCTGCTCCTCCTGCTGTCCCTGGGCTCTAACACCGCCAGTTGGTGCCTGGAAGTGCTGTGTGCACAGTCAACAGTCGCTCCTCTGTTATTGGGGTTCAGTAACGTCAGCTGATCCCCAGCTGTGTGTGTGGCAATACCTCCAATCTGCTCCTCCTGCTGTCCCTGGGCTCTAACACCGCCAGTTGGTGCCTGGAAGTGCTGTGTGCACAGTCAACAGTCGCTCCTCTGATATTGGGGTTCAGTAACGTCAGCTGATCCCCAGCTGTGTATCCGGCAACGTGTCATGCGACCGCCACGCTGGCACAACTAAAATGTAAGGGGACCTGTCCCCCCCCCCCCCTAGGCGTTTGTTACTGAAAGAGCCACCATGTGCAGCACTAATACTGCACAAGGGAAAGGTCGCTCTTGAAATTATGCTCCTTGCAAACGCTGAACTACACACTCATGTAATGTGTCCCCTCACACCGTCCAACCGTCCCGGAGGTGGGACTTTCCTTTGTAATGTGACACAGCACAGCCGTCATTGCTACCCCCTTGGCACCGTGCGCTGCCTCCTTAGCGTTGTTTGATTCCGTCATGGACCCTGCGCTGTTATGTTATCCCTTGGCCATGCACAGTTTGCGCTGCCCGTCCTCTGACATCATTTGTTGTCGTCCTGGCTGCGCCTGTGCGTCCACGCTGCCCGAAATCACACCTCGCAGTGTCGTCTAATGTGATCCCACAGTGGGCCTGGTATCCATGGCCATGCGCAGTGCATATACTAGCCTCTCACTCCCCTTCTTCACGCTTCTTCAGACTAGGCGGCGTCAGCTGATCCCTAATAGCATGCCACGGCCGTGACGCCGCACAGTCTGAAGAAGCAGGAAGGAGGTGAGTGAGAGGCGATGATATGCACTGCGCATGCCCATGGATCCCTGGCCCGCAGTGGGACTACATTAGATGACACTGCAAGGTTGGATCTCGGGCAGCTTGGACGCACAGGCACTGCCAGCCTGACACCTACATGATGTCAGAAGACGGGCACCGCTAACTGTGCATGGCCAAGGGATAACATTACAGTGCGGGCTCCGTGACAGAACCAAACAACGTTGAGGAGGTGGTGCCCGGCACCAAGGGGGTTGGAATGACGGCTGTGCTGTGTCACATTACAAAGGAAAGTCCCACTTCCGGGATGGTTTGACGGTGTGAGGGGACACATTATATGAGTGTGTACTTCAGCGTTTGCAAGGAGCATAATTTTCGGAGCCACCATTTTCCATGTGCAGTATTACTGCTGTACAAGATGGCTCTTTCAGCAACAAATGCCTGGGGGGGGGGGTTAAAGGTTCCCTTTCAACTTGCTCCACTGCAGGCTTCGGCCTACACTCTGCTCCTCTTTGATTCCCTGGGTTTCAACACTGTCAGTTGCCACCTGGAAGTGTTGTCTACACAGAAAAAAACACTAGGTGATGTGTCAGTGGGGTTCAGCACCGCCAGCTGTTCCCCTGCTGTGTAGTCGGCAACGTGTCCAGCACAAGCCACGCTGGCACAACAGAACAAAAGCTGCCACCAGTGCAGGCTTCGGCCTACACTCTGCTCCTCTCCTCCTCCTGCTGACCCTGGGCTCAAACACCGCTAGTTTTTGCCCGGAAGTGCTAGCTGCACAGAGAAAAACACCAGCCAATGTGTTAGTGGGGTTCAGCAACGCCAGCTGTTCCCCTGCTGTGTAGCCGGCAACGTGACCTGCAAACGCCATGCAGGCACAGGAACTGAAATTAAAAGGGAACCTGGCCCCACCCCCCCAGGTGTTTCTATGTATAACAGCCACCTAGTACAGCAGTACTGCTGCATTTGTACAAGGTGGCTGACTTTTTCTCCTTGCCCACGTGGAACTCAACACGTACAAAATGTGTCTCATTGAGACCATTCCACTGTCCCTGAGGTGTGACTTTCCTTTGTAATGATACGCAGCACCCCCCTTGGTAGCGTTTCCCGTCTTTTGTCATCATGGTTAGCTGGCTGCGCCTGTGCATCCGCCCTGCTAGAAACAACGCCCCTCGTTGTCATATTTATTTTGTCAGCGAGGGTGTGGTTTATGGGCACGAGCAGTGCATATGTTCGCCTGTCTTAACTCATCTCCTTCCGCCTTCTTCAGACTGTGCGGCCTCCTGGCCGTGGTAGGCGATAAGGGATCAGCTGAGGCCGCCCAGTCTGGAGCAGGTGTAAGGACATGTGTAAGCGGCCAACCTATTTACTGCACAAGGCCACGAATCCCAGCCACGCAGTGTGATTTTTTGAAAACACACTGTGGGTCTGGGATTCATGTCCATCGCTAACCGCAACGGCCGACATGAAATGAGGTCAGAAGACAGGAAGCGCTCACAGCGCATGGCCAAGGGATCACAATAGCGCAGACTCCTGTACAGCAAATAACAACGCTCAGGAATCTGCGCCCAGTACCTAGGTGCAAATTTTTACACCTGTGCTGCGTCTCGTTAAAAAGACAAGTCACGCCTCCACAACTGTTTGACAGTATAATGGGCTAAATAGTGTACGTGTTTTAGTCAGCGTGTGCAAGGAGCAAAACAAATAGAGCAACCTTTTACTTGTGCAGCATTAATGCTGCACAAGGTGTGGCTCTTGTACCTTGCAACACCTGAGGGGGGGGTTAAAGGTAACCTTTGAAATTGGTTCAACTAGGCTTCGGCCTACACTCTGCTTCTCTACTCCTCCTGCTGACCCTGGGCTCAAACACCGCTAGTTTTTGCCCGGAAATGCTAGCTGCACAGAGAAAAACACCAGCCAATGTGTTAGTGGGGTTCAGCACCGCCAGCTGTTCCCCTGCTGTGTAGTCGGCAACGTGTCCAGCACAAGCCACGCTGGCACAACCGACCAAAAGCTGCCACCAGTGCAGGCTTCGGCCTACACTTTGCTCCTCTCCTCCTCCTGCTGACCCTGGGCTCAAACAACGCCAGTTTCTGCCCGGACATGCTAGCTGCACAGAGAAAAACACCAGCCAATGTGTTAGTGGGGTTCAGCAACGCCAGCTGTTCCCCTGCTGTGTAGCTTGCAACGTGACCTGCAAACGCCACGCAGGCACATGAACTGAAATTGAAGGGAGCCTGCCCCCCACCCACAGGTGTTTCTATGTATATCAGCCACCTTGTACAGCAGTACTGCTGCATTTGTACGAGGTGGCTGACTTTTTCTCCTTGCCCACGTGGAACTCAACACGTACAAAATGTGTCTCATTAGAGACCATTACAATGTCCCTGAGGTGTGACTTTCCTTTGTAATGACACGCAGCACCCCCATTGTTAGCGCTGCCCGTCTCCTGACATCATTGGTTGGCTGGCTGTGCCTGTGCGTCCCCCCTGCCCGACACAACGCCCCCCGTTGTCTCATATATTTTGACTGCGAGGGTGTGATTGATGGGCACGAGCAGTGCATATGTTCCCCTGTTTTCACTCCCCTCCTTCCGCCTTCTTCTGACTGTGCGGCCTCATGGCCGCGGCATGCGATAAGGGATCAGCTGAGGCCGCCCAGTCTGAAGCAGGTGTAAGGACATGTGTGAGCGGCGATCATATTTACTGCACAAGGCCACGAATCCCAGCACCGCAGTGTGACTTTAGGAAAAGCCACTGTGGGTCTGGGATTTATGGCCATCGTTAACCGCACCGGCCAACATGAAATGAGGTCATGAGACGGCCTGCACTAACAGGGTATTGCCAAGGGATAACACAAGAGCGCAGACTCCTGTACAGCAAATAACAACGCTCAGGAATCTGCGCCCAGTACCTAGGTGCAAATTTTGACACCTGTGCTGCGTCTCGTTAAAAAGACAAGTCACGCCTCCACAACTGTTTGACAGTATAATGGGCTAAATAGTGTACGTGTTTAATTCAGCGTGTGCAAGGAGCAAAATTAAATAGAGCAACCTTTGACTTGTGCATCATTAATGCTGTTCAAGGTGTGGCTCTTGTACCTTGCAACACCTGAGGGGGGGGTTAAAGGTAACCTTTGAAATTGGTTCAACTAGGCTTCGGCCTACACTCTGCTCCTCTACTCCTCCTGCTGACCCTGGGCTCAAACAACGCCAGTTTCTGCCCGGAAATGCTAGCTGCACAGAGAAAAACACCAGCCAATGTGTTAGTGGGGTTCAGCACCGCCAGCTGTTCCCCTGCTGTGTAGTCGGCAACGTGTCCAGCACAAGCCACGCTGGCACAACAGAACAAAAGCTGCCACCAGTGCAGGCTGCGGCCTACACTTTGCTCCTCTCCTCCTCCTCCTGCTGACCCTGGGCTCTAACACCGCTAGTTTTTGCCCGGACATGCAATCTGCACAGAGAAAAACACCAGTCAATGTGTCAGTGGGGTTCAGCAACGCCAGCTGTTCCCCTGCTGTGTAGCTTGCAACGTGACCTGCAAACGCCACGCAGGCACATGAACTGAAATTGAAGGGAGCCTGCCCCCCACCCACAGGTGTTTCTATGTATAACAGCCACCTTGTACAGCAGTACTGCTGCATTTGTACAAGGTGGCTGACTTTTTCTCCTTGCACACGTGGAACTCAACAAGTACAAAATGTGTCTCATTACAGACCATTACAATGTCCCTGAGGTGTGACTTTCCTTTTTAATGACACGCAGCACCCCCATTGTTAGCGCTGCCCGTCTCCTGACATCATTGGTTGGCTGGCTGTGCCTGTGCGTCCCCCCTGTCCGACACAACGCCCCCCGTTGTCTCATATATTTTGACTGCGAGGGTGTGATTGATGGGCACGAGCAGTGCATATGTTCCCCTGTTTTCACTCCCCTCCTTCCGCCTTCTTCTGACTGTGCGGCCTCATGGCCGCGGCATGCGATAAGGGATCAGCTGAGGCCGCCCAGTCTGAAGCAGGTGTAAGGACATGTGTGAGCGGCGATCATATTTACTGCACAAGGCCACGAATCCCAGCACCGCAGTGTGACTTTAGGAAAAGCCACTGTGGGTCTGGGATTTATGGCCATCGTTAACCGCACCGGCCAACATGAAATGAGGTCATGAGACGGCCTGCACTAACAGGGTATTGCCAAGGGATAACACAAGAGCGCAGACTCCTGTACAGCAAATAACAACGCTCAGGAATCTGCGCCCAGTACCTAGGTGCAAATTTTGACACCTGTGCTGCGTCTCGTTAAAAAGACAAGTCACGCCTCCACAACTGTTTGACAGTATAATGGGCTAAATAGTGTACGTGTTTAATTCAGCGTGTGCAAGGAGCAAAATTAAATAGAGCAACCTTTGACTTGTGCATCATTAATGCTGTTCAAGGTGTGGCTCTTGTACCTTGCAACACCTGAGGGGGGGGTTAAAGGTAACCTTTGAAATTGGTTCAACTAGGCTTCGGCCTACACTCTGCTCCTCTACTCCTCCTGCTGACCCTGGGCTCAAACAACGCCAGTTTCTGCCCGGAAATGCTAGCTGCACAGAGAAAAACACCAGCCAATGTGTTAGTGGGGTTCAGCACCGCCAGCTGTTCCCCTGCTGTGTAGTCGGCAACGTGTCCAGCACAAGCCACGCTGGCACAACAGAACAAAAGCTGCCACCAGTGCAGGCTGCGGCCTACACTTTGCTCCTCTCCTCCTCCTCCTGCTGACCCTGGGCTCTAACACCGCTAGTTTTTGCCCGGACATGCAATCTGCACAGAGAAAAACACCAGTCAATGTGTCAGTGGGGTTCAGCAACGCCAGCTGTTCCCCTGCTGTGTAGCTTGCAACGTGACCTGCAAACGCCACGCAGGCACATGAACTGAAATTGAAGGGAGCCTGCCCCCCACCCACAGGTGTTTCTATGTATAACAGCCACCTTGTACAGCAGTACTGCTGCATTTGTACAAGGTGGCTGACTTTTTCTCCTTGCACACGTGGAACTCAACAAGTACAAAATGTGTCTCATTACAGACCATTACAATGTCCCTGAGGTGTGACTTTCCTTTTTAATGACACGCAGCACCCCCATTGTTAGCGCTGCCCGTCTCCTGACATCATTGGTTGGCTGGCTGTGCCTGTGCGTCCCCCCTGTCCGACACAACGCCCCCCGTTGTCTCATATATTTTGACTGCGAGGGTGTGATTGATGGGCACGAGCAGTGCATATGTTCCCCTGTTTTCACTCCCCTCCTTCCGCCTTCTTCTGACTGTGCGGCCTCATGGCCGCGGCATGCGATAAGGGATCAGCTGAGGCCGCCCAGTCTGAAGCAGGTGTAAGGACATGTGTGAGCGGCGAACATATTTACTGCACAAGGCCACGAATCCCAGCACCGCAGTGTGACTTTAGGAAAAGCCACTATGGGTCTGGGATTTATGGCCATCGTTAACCGCACCGGCCAACATGAAATGAGGTCATGAGACGGCCTGCACTAACAGGGTATTGCCAAGGGATAACACAATAGCGCAGACTCCTGTACAGCAAATAACAACGCTCAGGAATCTGCGCCCAGTACCTAGGTGCAAATTTTGACACCTGTGCTGCGTCTCGTTAAAAAGACAAGTCACGCCTCCACAACTGTTTGACAGTATAATGGGCTAAATAGTGTACGTGTTTAATTCAGCGTGTGCAAGGAGCAAAATTAAATAGAGCAACCTTTGACTTGTGCATCATTAATGCTGTTCAAGGTGTGGCTCTTGTACCTTGCAACACCTGAGGGGGGGGGTTAAAGGTAACCTTTGAAATTGGTTCAACTAGGCTTCGGCCTACACTCTGCTCCTCTACTCCTCCTGCTGACCCTGGGCTCAAACAACGCTAGTTTTTGCCCGGAAATGCTAGCTGCACAGAGAAAAACACCAGCCAATGTGTTAGTGGGGTTCAGCACCGCCAGCTGTTCCCCCGCTGTGTAGCCGGCATCGTGTCCAGCACAAGCCACGCTGGCACAACCGACCAAAAGCTGCCACCAGTGCAGGCTTCGGCCTACACTTTGCTCCTCTCCTCCTCCTCCTGCTGACCCTGGGCTCAAACACCGCTAGTTTTTGCCCGGAAATGCTAGCTGCACAGAGAAAAACACCAGCCAATGTGTTAGTGGGGTTCAGCACCGCCAGCTGTTCCCCTGCTGTGCAGCTTGCAACGTGACCTGCAAACGCCACGCAGGCACATGAACTGAAATTGAAGGGAGCCTGGCCCCCACCCCCAGGTGTTTCTATGTATAACAGCCACCTTGTACAGCAGTACTGCTGCATTTGTACAAGGTGGCTGATGTTTTCTCCTTGCCCACGTGGAACTCAACACGTACAAAATGTGTCTCTTTGAGACCATTCCACTGTCCCTGAGGTGTGACTTTCCTTTCTAATGATACGCAGCACCCCCCTTGGTAGCGCTTCCCGTCTTCTGACATCATTGGTTGGCTACTTGCGCCTGTTCGTCCGCCCTGCCTGAATAAAATGCTCCTCGTTGTCTTAATTATTTTGACTGCGAGGGTGTGATTGATGGGCACGAGCAGTGCATATCTTCGCCTGTCTTAACTCATCTCCTTCAGCCTTCTTCAGACTGTGCAGCCTCATGGCCGCGGCATGCGAGAAGGGATCAGCAGAGGCCGCCCAGTCTGAAGCAGGTGTAAGGACGTGTGTGAGCGGCCAAAATATTTACTGCTCAAGGCCACGAATCCCAGCACCGCAGTGTGGCTTTATGAAAAGACACTGTGGGTCTGGGATTTATGGCCATCGTTAACCGCACCGGCCAACATGAAATGATGTCATAAGATGGGCAGCGCTAACAGGGCATTGCCAAGGGATAACACAAGAGCGCAGACTCCTGTACAGCAAATAACAACGCTCAGGAAGCTGCTCCAAGCACCAAGGCGTTATTTTGGACACCTGTGCTGCGTCTCATCAAAAAACCAAGTCACGCATCCACTACAGTTTGACTGTAGAATGGGGTAAATTGTGTATGTCTTTCATTCAGCGTGTGCAAGTAGACAAATTAATAGAGCAACCTTTCACTTGTGCAGCATTAATACTGCACAAGGTGTGTCTCTTGTACTTTGTAACACCTGAGGGGGGGGTTAAAGGTTTCCTTTGAAATTGGTTCAACTAAGCTTCGGCCTACACTCTGCTCCTCTCCTCCTCCTCCTGCTTCAACACGGGCTCTAACATCGCTAGTTTTTGCCCGCAAGTGCTAGCTGCACAGAGAAAAACACACGCCATTGTGTTAGTGGGGTTCAGCAACGCCAGCTGTTCCCCCAGTGTGTAGCCGGCAAAGTGTCCTGCAAACGCAACGCAGACACAAAGCTGCCTCCAGTGCAGGCTTCGGCCTACACTCATCTCCCCCTGCTTACCCTTTGCTCCAACACCGCTAGTTGGGGCTCTAGGAAGACAATCTTTAATAGGCAAGGCAACGCATCCGGGTTCCAGCACCGCCAGCTGGTTCTCGGCAGTGTTCTTGTCACAGGTACTCCCTCGTGCCAAGCCTGGTTTCAGCACCGTCAGCTGTTTCCGGGTTGTGTCAACTTCACTGAGACGCCTATGCTTGCCCCGTCGTGGTGCGGTCGAGTTAGCCAACTCCAGGGTGCCTCCAGTTTAGGAGCTTCCTATGTGGGCTGCGTGAACTGGTAGTCAAGGCTGGTTCTGTAGTGCCAGTAGGCCCAGCTCCCCCTGTAGGACTGTTGGGGTTCGGTAACTGCGGCTGCCTCGCGGCCTAGCTGTTCTCTCCTCTCCTGTGGGCCTTGGGGTCCACCACCTGGTTCCAGCACCGTCAGCTGGTTCCGGGCCGAGCCTTTGGCTTAGGTGCCTCCTCCTGGGTATCCGAGTTCCGCCAACGCCAGGCGGTCCTTGGTAGTGCTTTTAAGCGCGGGCACCTACAGCTTAGTAACCGGGTTCCAGCACCGTCAGCTGGTCCTCGGTCGTGCCATTGGCTCTTGCACACTGGGGCAACGCATCCGGGTTCCAGCACCGCCAGCTGGTTCTCGGCAGTGTTCTTGTCACAGGTACTCCCTCGTGCCAAGCCTGGTTTCAGCACCGTCAGCTGTTTCCGGGTTGTGTCAACTTCACTGAGACGCCTATGCTTGCCCCGTCGTGGTGCGGTCGAGTTAGCCAACTCCAGGGTGCCTCCAGTTTAGGAGCTTCCTATGTGGGCTGCGTGAACTGGTAGTCAAGGCTGGTTCTGTAGTGCCAGTAGGCCCAGCTCCCCCTGTAGGACTGTTGGGGTTCGGTAACTGCGGCTGCCTCGCGGCCTAGCTGTTCTCTCCTCTCCTGTGGACCTTCGGGTCCACCACCTGGTTCCAGCACCGTCAGCTGGTTCCGGGCCGAGCCTTTGGCTTAGGTGCCTCCTCCTGGGTATCCGAGTTCCGCCAACGCCAGGCGGTCCTTGGTAGTGCTTTTAAGCGCGGGCACCTACAGCTTAGTAACCGGGTTCCAGCACCGTCAGCTGGTCCTCGGTCGTGCCATTGGCTCTTGCGCACTGGGGCAACGCATCCGGGTTCCAGCACCGCCAGCTGGTTCTCGGCAGTGTTTTTGTCACAGGTACTCCCTCGTGCCAAGCCTGGTTTCAGCACCGTCAGCTGTTTCCGGGTTGTGTCAAGCTCACTGAGACACCTATGCTTGCCTCGTCGTGGTGCGGTCGGGTTAGCCAACTCCAGGGTGCCTCCAGTTTAGGAGCTTCCTATGTGGGCTGCGTGAACTGGTAGTCAAGGCTGGTTCTGTAGTGCCAGTAGGCCCAGCTCCCCCTGTAGGACTGTTGGGGTTCGGTAACTGCGGCTGCCTCGCGGCCTAGCTGTTCTCTCCTCTCCTGTGGACCTTGGGGTCCACCACCTGGTTCCAGCACCGTCAGCTGGTTCCGGGCCGAGCCTTTGGCTTAGGTGCCTCCTCCTGGGTATCCGAGTTCCGCCAACGCCAGGCGGTCCTTGGTAGTGCTTTTAAGCGCGGGCACCTACAGCTTAGTAACCGGGTTCCAGCACCGTCAGCTGGTCCTCGGTCGTGCCATTGGCTCTTGCACACTGGGGCAACGCATCCGGGTTCCAGCACCGCCAGCTGGTTCTCGGCAGTGTTTTTGTCACAGGTACTCCCTCGTGCCAAGCCTGGTTTCAGCACCGTCAGCTGTTTCCGGGTTGTGTCAAGCTCACTGAGACACCTATGCTTGCCTCGTCGTGGTGCGGTCGGGTTAGCCAACTCCAGGGTGCCTCCAGTTTAGGAGCTTCCTATGTGGGCTGCGTGAACTGGTAGTCAAGGCTGGTTCTGTAGTGCCAGTAGGCCCAGCTCCCCCTGTAGGACTGTTGGGGTTCGGTAACTGCGGCTGCCTCGCGGCCTAGCTGTTCTCTCCTCTCCTGTGGACCTTGGGGTCCACCACCTGGTTCCAGCACCGTCAGCTGGTTCCGGGCCGAGCCTTTGGCTTAGGTGCCTCCTCCTGGGTATCCGAGTTCCGCCAACGCCAGGCGGTCCTTGGTAGTGCTTTTAAGCGCGGGCACCTACAGCTTAGTAACCGGGTTCCAGCACCGTCAGCTGGTCCTCGGTCGTGCCATTGGCTCTTGCACACTGGGGCAACGCATCCGGGTTCCAGCACCGCCAGCTGGTTCTCGGCAGTGTTTTTGTCACAGGTACTCCCTCGTGCCAAGCCTGGTTTCAGCACCGTCAGCTGTTTCCGGGTTGTGTCAAGCTCACTGAGACACCTATGCTTGCCTCGTCGTGGTGCGGTCGGGTTAGCCAACTCCAGGGTGCCTCCAGTTTAGGAGCTTCCTATGTGGGCTGCGTGAACTGGTAGTCAAGGCTGGTTCTGTAGTGCCAGTAGGCCCAGCTCCCCCTGTAGGACTGTTGGGGTTCGGTAACTGCGGCTGCCTCGCGGCCTAGCTGTTCTCTCCTCTCCTGTGGACCTTGGGGTCCACCACCTGGTTCCAGCACCGTCAGCTGGTTCCGGGCCGAGCCTTTGGCTTAGGTGCCTCCTCCTGGGTATCCGAGTTCCGCCAACGCCAGGCGGTCCTTGGTAGTGCTTTTAAGCGCGGGCACCTACAGCTTAGTAACCGGGTTCCAGCACCGTCAGCTGGTCCTCGGTCGTGCCATTGGCTCTTGCACACTGGGGCAACGCATCCGGGTTCCAGCACCGCCAGCTGGTTCTCGGCAGTGTTTTTGTCACAGGTACTCCCTCGTGCCAAGCCTGGTTTCAGCACCGTCAGCTGTTTCCGGGTTGTGTCAAGCTCACTGAGACACCTATGCTTGCCTCGTCGTGGTGCGGTCGGGTTAGCCAACTCCAGGGTGCCTCCAGTTTAGGAGCTTCCTATGTGGGCTGCGTGAACTGGTAGTCAAGGCTGGTTCTGTAGTGCCAGTAGGCCCAGCTCCCCCTGTAGGACTGTTGGGGTTCGGTAACTGCGGCTGCCTCGCGGCCTAGCTGTTCTCTCCTCTCCTGTGGACCTTGGGGTCCACCACCTGGTTCCAGCACCGTCAGCTGGTTCCGGGCCGAGCCTTTGGCTTAGGTGCCTCCTCCTGGGTATCCGAGTTCCGCCAACGCCAGGCGGTCCTTGGTAGTGCTTTTAAGCGCGGGCACCTACAGCTTAGTAACCGGGTTCCAGCACCGTCAGCTGGTCCTCGGTCGTGCCATTGGCTCTTGCACACTGGGGCAACGCATCCGGGTTCCAGCACCGCCAGCTGGTTCTCGGCAGTGTTTTTGTCACAGGTACTCCCTCGTGCCAAGCCTGGTTTCAGCACCGTCAGCTGTTTCCGGGTTGTGTCAAGCTCACTGAGACACCTATGCTTGCCTCGTCGTGGTGCGGTCGGGTTAGCCAACTCCAGGGTGCCTCCAGTTTAGGAGCTTCCTATGTGGGCTGCGTGAACTGGTAGTCAAGGCTGGTTCTGTAGTGCCAGTAGGCCCAGCTCCCCCTGTAGGACTGTTGGGGTTCGGTAACTGCGGCTGCCTCGCGGCCTAGCTGTTCTCTCCTCTCCTGTGGACCTTGGGGTCCACCACCTGGTTCCAGCACCGTCAGCTGGTTCCGGGCCGAGCCTTTGGCTTAGGTGCCTCCTCCTGGGTATCCGAGTTCCGCCAACGCCAGGCGGTCCTTGGTAGTGCTTTTAAGCGCGGGCACCTACAGCTTAGTAACCGGGTTCCAGCACCGTCAGCTGGTCCTCGGTCGTGCCATTGGCTCTTGCACACTGGGGCAACGCATCCGGGTTCCAGCACCGCCAGCTGGTTCTCGGCAGTGTTTTTGTCACAGGTACTCCCTCGTGCCAAGCCTGGTTTCAGCACCGTCAGCTGTTTCCGGGTTGTGTCAAGCTCACTGAGACACCTATGCTTGCCTCGTCGTGGTGCGGTCGGGTTAGCCAACTCCAGGGTGCCTCCAGTTTAGGAGCTTCCTATGTGGGCTGCGTGAACTGGTAGTCAAGGCTGGTTCTGTAGTGCCAGTAGGCCCAGCTCCCCCTGTAGGACTGTTGGGGTTCGGTAACTGCGGCTGCCTCGCGGCCTAGCTGTTCTCTCCTCTCCTGTGGACCTTGGGGTCCACCACCTGGTTCCAGCACCGTCAGCTGGTTCCGGGCCGAGCCTTTGGCTTAGGTGCCTCCTCCTGGGTATCCGAGTTCCGCCAACGCCAGGCGGTCCTTGGTAGTGCTTTTAAGCGCGGGCACCTACAGCTTAGTAACCGGGTTCCAGCACCGTCAGCTGGTCCTCGGTCGTGTCATTGGCTCTTGCACACTGGGGCAACGCATCCGGGTTCCAGCACCGCCAGCTGGTTCTCGGCAGTGTTTTTGTCACAGGTACTCCCTCGTGCCAAGCCTGGTTTCAGCACCGTCAGCTGTTTCCGGGTTGTGTCAAGCTCACTGAGACACCTATGCTTGCCTCGTCGTGGTGCGGTCGGGTTAGCCAACTCCAGGGTGCCTCCAGTTTAGGAGCTTCCTATGTGGGCTGCGTGAACTGGTAGTCAAGGCTGGTTCTGTAGTGCCAGTAGGCCCAGCTCCCCCTGTAGGACTGTTGGGGTTCGGTAACTGCGGCTGCCTCGCGGCCTAGCTGTTCTCTCCTCTCCTGTGGACCTTGGGGTCCACCACCTGGTTCCAGCACCGTCAGCTGGTTCCGGGCCGAGCCTTTGGCTTAGGTGCCTCCTCCTGGGTATCCGAGTTCCGCCAACGCCAGGCGGTCCTTGGTAGTGCTTTTAAGCGCGGGCACCTACAGCTTAGTAACCGGGTTCCAGCACCGTCAGCTGGTCCTCGGTCGTGCCATTGGCTCTTGCACACTGGGGCAACGCATCCGGGTTCCAGCACCGCCAGCTGGTTCTCGGCAGTGTTTTTGTCACAGGTACTCCCTCGTGCCAAGCCTGGTTTCAGCACCGTCAGCTGTTTCCGGGTTGTGTCAAGCTCACTGAGACACCTATGCTTGCCTCGTCGTGGTGCGGTCGGGTTAGCCAACTCCAGGGTGCCTCCAGTTTAGGAGCTTCCTATGTGGGCTGCGTGAACTGGTAGTCAAGGCTGGTTCTGTAGTGCCAGTAGGCCCAGCTCCCCCTGTAGGACTGTTGGGGTTCGGTAACTGCGGCTGCCTCGCGGCCTAGCTGTTCTCTCCTCTCCTGTGGACCTTGGGGTCCACCACCTGGTTCCAGCACCGTCAGCTGGTTCCGGGCCGAGCCTTTGGCTTAGGTGCCTCCTCCTGGGTATCCGAGTTCCGCCAACGCCAGGCGGTCCTTGGTAGTGCTTTTAAGCGCGGGCACCTACAGCTTAGTAACCGGGTTCCAGCACCGTCAGCTGGTCCTCGGTCGTGCCATTGGCTCTTGCACACTGGGGCAACGCATCCGGGTTCCAGCACCGCCAGCTGGTTCTCGGCAGTGTTTTTGTCACAGGTACTCCCTCGTGCCAAGCCTGGTTTCAGCACCGTCAGCTGTTTCCGGGTTGTGTCAAGCTCACTGAGACACCTATGCTTGCCTCGTCGTGGTGCGGTCGGGTTAGCCAACTCCAGGGTGCCTCCAGTTTAGGAGCTTCCTATGTGGGCTGCGTGAACTGGTAGTCAAGGCTGGTTCTGTAGTGCCAGTAGGCCCAGCTCCCCCTGTAGGACTGTTGGGGTTCGGTAACTGCGGCTGCCTCGCGGCCTAGCTGTTCTCTCCTCTCCTGTGGACCTTCGGGTCCACCACCTGGTTCCAGCACCGTCAGCTGGTTCCGGGCCGAGCCTTTGGCTTAGGTGCCTCCTCCTGGGTATCCGAGTTCCGCCAACGCCAGGCGGTCCTTGGTAGTGCTTTTAAGCGCGGGCACCTACAGCTTAGTAACCGGGTTCCAGCACCGTCAGCTGGTCCTCGGTCGTGCCATTGGCTCTTGCGCACTGGGGCAACGCATCCGGGTTCCAGCACCGCCAGCTGGTTCTCGGCAGTGTTTTTGTCACAGGTACTCCCTCGTGCCAAGCCTGGTTTCAGCACCGTCAGCTGTTTCCGGGTTGTGTCAAGCTCACTGAGACACCTATGCTTGCCTCGTCGTGGTGCGGTCGGGTTAGCCAACTCCAGGGTGCCTCCAGTTTAGGAGCTTCCTATGTGGGCTGCGTGAACTGGTAGTCAAGGCTGGTTCTGTAGTGCCAGTAGGCCCAGCTCCCCCTGTAGGACTGTTGGGGTTCGGTAACTGCGGCTGCCTCGCGGCCTAGCTGTTCTCTCCTCTCCTGTGGACCTTGGGGTCCACCACCTGGTTCCAGCACCGTCAGCTGGTTCCGGGCCGAGCCTTTGGCTTAGGTGCCTCCTCCTGGGTATCCGAGTTCCGCCAACGCCAGGCGGTCCTTGGTAGTGCTTTTAAGCGCGGGCACCTACAGCTTAGTAACCGGGTTCCAGCACCGTCAGCTGGTCCTCGGTCGTGCCATTGGCTCTTGCACACTGGGGCAACGCATCCGGGTTCCAGCACCGCCAGCTGGTTCTCGGCAGTGTTTTTGTCACAGGTACTCCCTCGTGCCAAGCCTGGTTTCAGCACCGTCAGCTGTTTCCGGGTTGTGTCAAGCTCACTGAGACACCTATGCTTGCCTCGTCGTGTGGTGCGGTCGGGTTAGCCAACTCCAGGGTGCCTCCAGTTTAGGAGCTTCCTATGTGGGCTGCGTGAACTGGTAGTCAAGGCTGGTTCTGTAGTGCCAGTAGGCCCAGCTCCCCCTGTAGGACTGTTGGGGTTCGGTAACTGCGGCTGCCTCGCGGCCTAGCTGTTCTCTCCTCTCCTGTGGACCTTCGGGTCCACCACCTGGTTCCAGCACCGTCAGCTGGTTCCGGGCCGAGCCTTTGGCTTAGGTGCCTCCTCCTGGGTATCCGAGTTCCGCCAACGCCAGGCGGTCCTTGGTAGTGCTTTTAAGCGCGGGCACCTACAGCTTAGTAACCGGGTTCCAGCACCGTCAGCTGGTCCTCGGTCGTGCCATTGGCTCTTGCGCACTGGGGCAACGCATCCGGGTTCCAGCACCGCCAGCTGGTTCTCGGCAGTGTTTTTGTCACAGGTACTCCCTCGTGCCAAGCCTGGTTTCAGCACCGTCAGCTGTTTCCGGGTTGTGTCAAGCTCACTGAGACACCTATGCTTGCCTCGTCGTGGTGCGGTCGGGTTAGCCAACTCCAGGGTGCCTCCAGTTTAGGAGCTTCCTATGTGGGCTGCGGTGAACTGGTAGTCAAGGCTGGTTCTGTAGTGCCAGTAGGCCCAGCTCCCCCTGTAGGACTGTTGGGGTTCGGTAACTGCGGCTGCCTCGCGGCCTAGCTGTTCTCTCCTCTCCTGTGGACCTTGGGGTCCACCACCTGGTTCCAGCACCGTCAGCTGGTTCCGGGCCGAGCCTTTGGCTTAGGTGCCTCCTCCTGGGTATCCGAGTTCCGCCAACGCCAGGCGGTCCTTGGTAGTGCTTTTAAGCGCGGGCACCTACAGCTTAGTAACCGGGTTCCAGCACCGTCAGCTGGTCCTCGGTCGTGCCATTGGCTCTTGCACACTGGGGCAACGCATCCGGGTTC